>NW_023458649.1:120227-121537 GCF_013731165.1 Rhagoletis pomonella | reverse complement strand
GCTGAAGGTAAAAAACGCGTTTTTCATAGGTTGGAGCATATACATACTGGCTCGTAACTTTATTTCTGTTTGCCCGATGAAAAATACTTACATATGCCATTTAAGAGAAAACATTTCGTTGTTTACAACCATTTATAAATGGTTAATTTGTCTTGAGAATGGGCACCCTTTGTATGTATACTAGTAAACAAAATAGTCTGACACGTCGTAATTTAAAATGAAAAAATGTTAAAAATTAAAATTTTACATATATTCTGTAATATTCCTTTCAGTGATCGGACTTCTACCACATTGTTGTAGATCTGCCACTTTTTTGAGCACATCTACCACAAAGGTCTGAAATCTACCTCATATTCGCGTTTTTGAGTAGTTTTATTTTTGCTCAACACAATTTTCTTAATTTTAAGAGCAAAAATTGTCCAACACTAAACACTAACAACAGGGAGAATGGGAGGATAAAATAAACTGTGAAATAGTAAATTTTCTCAATATTCAATTTTTCGACATCAAACGTGGTTTTATTGTGTTAAATTGCAAAACATATGATTTATAAAAAGAATTAATAGCGAAAATGATAAAAACCGGCTATTTTTGTGGAAGGATTAGCAAATTTCAGTGCATCTCAAATTTCTAAAGCGTTGTTTACTTTTACTTGAGAATTGTCAAAATCGTCAAATCCCAAGTAGCATTTCTGGAACGAGCCACATTAAAATGATAAAAATAAAAGCTGGCAGCACTCCGCAAGGTTGCAGAAATCTTTTAAAATATGTTCGAAACTGTCAAGGAAAAAAATTGCCAAAACTCAACGCAATTTTTATCAACTTCAATCTTGCATTTTATTATACTAAAATTAATTTTGTTTTAGATTCTAATTAAATGTTTGCAATTTTTGTACAAAGTTTGACCCAAACCTGAGATCTACCACATTTTTTTGAAATCTAAAACATTTTTTTCTGGATTCTACCACACAAATTTTTTTTAAGTCCGATCACTGATTCCTTTGCCATTTCTTAAGATAAATTATCAATTTAAACATTGCTGTAAGCACCGAAATGTCTTATCTTGAATCACATACAAATATACGTATTTTTCACCGGGTAAACAGAAATAAAGTTACGAGCAAGTATACCTGTGCGTCACCCTTTGAAAAACGCGGTTTTCGACCTTAAGCCCAGATTTTGAGGGTGTATTTAAAATTCTGAGTATACAGATTTTACTGCTTGAATAGACCTATAACAAGTGTGAACCTCGAAAAAATAATGCACATTTTTTTTTGTCACACAGTGTAATTTAGATCGTCTTGAATAATC
>NW_023458649.1:116394-120127 GCF_013731165.1 Rhagoletis pomonella | reverse complement strand
TTTCGTCTAATCTTGGTTAGAAAGTTCTTTGAGCGGCGGCAACACTGGTTGCATGATCACCCGGACCAGCACGAGTTTAAGTACCGCCTCAGACTTTATCTGCTTGGCCACAACAAAGGCGTTTTGTCAGACTCTGCGAATGTAGAGGAGGATGATACGCCAGACTTGGAAATGACGCAACCCCCACTCACAGGTTCTTCAAAAATTTTATTCTTAAATTAAAATATATTATATGACATATTATATTATATTATATTATATTATATGACATATTATATTATCAGGTATATTCCTGCAAAATTTGCAAGAAGGCCCGGAACTATGGCCGGTTGAAGAAGCTGAGTTCAGCGACTTGGAGCATGATGGCCTCGAGCATTTAGCCGGGTATATTTGCCACAGACTCCAGGATGACATCCCCAGCACATCGCTCAGGAGCAATGACGACCCGTCGTTTTCATGGGCACGTCACTTGAGCGAGGGTGGCTTGAAAGTACCCAGCTCTGCAATGATGGACCAAATGCGTCACTTAGAGTCAGTGTTTCAAGCAATGAATGAAGATGGCTTGCTTATTACAAACGACTTTGTAAAAAAAAAACACATTGAGCAAGCCTCGAATATCCATTGCGATATTAAAGTAAAAAAATTATTTTTCAGGGCAAGAATGTTCTTTAAAATAAGAAAACTAAACAAAGAACTCATAGAAAATGCCCACAGTAAAAAAAAGAAAATATAAAAAAATACTGACTTAAGTGCATTTGGTACCATCAACAAATAAGCAAGGTATGCAGCAGACCTGGTAAGTGAATAAATTTTATAATTTTATATTAATAAAATGACATAGTGAGCTATAAATTTACATATTGCAAAAACATTACCAAAATTCTTTTCTTTCTAGCTTTGAGTCAACATCAACATCTGGAGTACGTGCACTTATATGATCAGAAGTGAAATATACCTAAGATGAATGCGTAGAATGCCTCCCGTAAGGAAATGGTTCATTAATTGCATAGCAATATAAATTCATTTAATTACAGGTAAATGCTCTTGATACACCAAAAGGCCCTTTTCAGGGCCGCCACTAATTGCTAAAGTGATCAAATTTTTTGCTAACATTAGCTTCTCTGTGTTTGTATACAAAAAGGGCCCTTTTCAGGGCCGCAAAGAATTTACAAAGGGATCAAATGCTTTATATAAGCTTATCTGGGTCTACATACACAATACCATATATACACAAAAGGCCCTTTTCAGGGCCGCAAAAAATTAAAAAAGAGATAAATTTTTGACTGTCGTGATAACGAATAAGAAATGTACATATCGTCGTCTAAAGTACAAAACCGCGTATCAACAAAATGCAAAACCCCGTATCATGATAATGCAAAACTGCATATGTGAGGTTGAATAAATCACCACCCACTATTTTTTAATTTTGTGAAATTTCATAATAAAACTTTTATGCTAGCTTGCGTATTCCTTAAATACAGTTTTAGCCGTTTAAAGTTTATGGCATACAACAGTACGGTAGTATACAACACCTTGCTTATATAAAACATCTCCCTAGTTTTTACATGTTAAAATGTTAAGCAATTGCTTTTTTCTTGAAATTGCATACCTTTCACTTAAATTTGTTTGAGCATAATATTTGAATTATTAATAAACAAGCACATGTACTTATTGCCAATAACAATTTCTATTTTATTTAGTTTTAAACTTTTCTTTATATATTTGTGGTTACATAAATCGGTTCTCGTTTTATTACACAGGATCATCTCTACTTTTAATAGAAAATTTTGAAAAAAAGGGAAACTAAGTGAAGTAATTTTATTATTGGCAGAATTAGTGTCTAACCCTACGTGACTGCTTCTAAAAGCTATCGTGTTTCACGTGGCATATAAGACTTAATTTCATTATTACATTAGTGTGATTTATATGTATGTATATGAATAGGATATTATATATTTATGTATTTAAAAACCCACAACTTTAAGACCGCGCCTCTGAACTTGTTAAAATCTTGCCGTGTCACAAACATATTCGTTATTAGCAAGGAGCCCTGTTTCGCTGTACTCGAGCGAACAGTGCTAGCAGCAATTGGTGACTGCCCGAATTGATCCCGACGCGCTTTTTGTTGTTTGAGATTTTCTATACGCACTTCTAGTATCTGTTTGAAGTCGGTGCCCATGCTGGCTAATTTAGATTGTAACGCATACACCATGATGTAAGTCAATTCTTGAATCTCTTGCGGTCGATCATCAAAAAACTCTTCTTTTTGGCCACTGCAAAAGAAAAGGTAAAGTAATATTTATAATTAAGAACACCTATTCATTTTATACTCACTCATTGTCAATTTTTCCAACATATGCACTTGCTATGTTTTTGCCAATATATTTGTGACCATCATAAATTCCTTTCTTTGGCATACGTCAATTGTTGCACCATAGCCTGTAAGAAATGCGTAAACATAATAATGTAAACATCTTCAAATGCACTTCTACTTCTAACTTACTTCTAAGTCTCTAATATGTTGCGTCTGCGTCAAGGTCTCTATACGATTGCGTATGATAAGCTGCGCCATTTCCAACTCATTTCACTTTTCTTTGAACTGATGTTCAACATCGGGAGCACGTTGCTGCATTACATTTAACAGCCTTTTCATTTCATCCAGATGAGCCGCTTGATGTGGCCAACACCCAAAAGGTTTGTTTACAAAGTGCATTTTTGAGTAGTTGAACAAATGCCAGTGGGCAGCCAGCGGGTCAGTTGCTGGCAACAATTTGCAGGCTTTGTTGCGTTTGTTGCGGCTGCCGGAAAAGTAGCTAAATAATGAAAGTAATTATATGTATAGCGGAGTAGGAGGTTTTCCTTTATTTTAAAAGCTTGGTTACTGATTTCACTAATTGACGATGATGCAACGATCACCGTGGAATCGTTCTGCAAATTGTTACCAGCAACTGACCCACTGGCTGCCCGCTGGTATTTGTTCAATTACTGAAAAAATGCAAATCATTACAATGATTGCAGTGTTTTAACACTTTCAGCGATTTGCAGTGCATTTAATAAGTACACATTCTTTACTTTTAAACAACAAATTTACCATTTAAAATTAAATTATTCCGTAAATCAGCGATTTATTATGCACTTTGTAAACAAACCTTCCAATTTCGCCCCAACTGTTCGATTCTTCTTCTTTTTCGTATTGAATTCGTCTTTTCTCTCTCATTCTGGTATATTTTGACGTCATGGCCAGTTGCTCTCAGCTCGATTGGCGCAATCTTGTATTCTATCATTCTTGATTAAGTAGTATTAGTAGTAGTATGCGCTCACTGATCGAGTGACCTCTCCTTAAGCAGGGATCAGACGATTTGTACATTTGTACACAAAATGCCAAATTTAGATTTGTTCACATTTGCGCATTTGGATAGCGATGTACAAATGATTTGTTTTGCGATCAGACGATTTGGCTGCCAAAGATCCAAATGATTTGGCACACATTTGCGCACAGCAGTAAAGTGACAAATATTGTCCACATTCATTCACACGATTTAACCATTTGCTCATAAATACTTAAACAGCTGATCCGGTATCAACCATACTTTTGCATTTATGATTTCGTGAGATTTGAAGTGAAATAAACAAAAATAATATATACGCACAGGTACTCGGAATTTTGAATAACCCTCAAAATCTGCGCTGAAGGTAAAAAACGCGTTTTTCATAGGTTGGAGCATATACATAC
>NW_023458649.1:108427-116294 GCF_013731165.1 Rhagoletis pomonella | reverse complement strand
GTATGTATATGCTCCAACCTATGAAAAACGCGTTTTTTACCTTCAGCCCAGATTTTGAGGGTGTATTCAAAACTCCGAGTACCTGTGCGTATATATTATTTTTGTTTATTTCACTTCAAATCTCACGAAATCATAAATGCAAAAGAATGGTTGATACCGGATCAGCTGTTTAAGTATTTATGAGCAAATGGTTAAATCGTGTGAATGAATGTGGACAATATTTGTCACTTTACTGCTGTGCGCAAATGTGTGCCAAATCATTTGGATCTTTGGCAGCCAAATCGTCTGATCGCAAAACAAATCATTTGTACATCGCTATCCAAATGCGCAAATGTGAACAAATCTAAATGTGGCATTTGTGTACAAATGTACAAATCGTCTGATCCCTGCTTAACACGTTATATATTTAACAAACCGAATAGTTTGTATGGTCAGAACAGTTCATCCTTGCATTTACCTTAAAACCAAGATTAGTCACAACCTGGTCGAATTTTATATTAAAGCCATCAAGCTTAATCGGTGAAAGACCACTCAGGTTATGTTCTTCTTTAGATATGGCTAAAGCCTTGGTTTTCAATGTATTTAGCTGTAAGTTATTTGATCGCGCCCAATTAAATATACGTAAAAGATCTTCATTTATTCTACAGACTAGATCTTCTGACAATCCGATGGGCCACGATAAATATATTGCATATAGATGTATTGTTACATTGCGGCAGCAATGCACTATGTCGTTTATAAAGATATAAAATAGTATTGGACCCAATATCGAACCTTGAGGTACTCCAGACGTAACCCGTTTTAGGCAAGATACTCTTTTCCCACACTGTACTTGTTGCAGACGATCAGATAGATAACTTTTCATAAGTTTTATTGCAAAGCTGCTGAAACCAAACATTTTTTTAAATTTCATTAGCAGTAGTTTATGGTCAATTGTATCAAAAGCCTTGCTAAAATCCAATAGCGCCATGATTGTTTAGTGGTTTTGGTCATATGCAGGACGAATATCTTCAAATATTTTTAACATAGCTGTAGTGCAACTGTGCCGTGCGCGGAAACCAGACTCATTTTACGCTAATAATTTATTTTCATTTAGGTAGAATATTAATTGGCTCTCCAAATACTTTTCAAATACCTTAGATAAAACAGGAAGAATACTTATTGGACGAAAATCTTGCGGTAGTTCTGGATAATTTACTTTTGCTATTGGTAAGATGTTCGAGATCTTCCAACTACTTGGAAAGACACAAGATGTAATTGAAAAGTTTTTTATATGTGTGAGGGCAGAAATAACGAATGGTATATCGTCTTCAGTAGCTACATTGAAATTAAACTCGCATTGAGAGACTTCTTGGGCATTTTCAATATCCAAGCACAAGCTAGAGTTATGAGTAGTATTCAAAAAGAAAGCGTTCATAACATCTACATCTATGTTACATATCTGTTCATCTTTATTTCCTACACCAGCTGATTTGAGATTTTTCCATAGAATATTCGGCGGTAAATTCGTATTCAGCTTGGTTTTAAAATAGGTCTGTTCAGCATTTTTAGTCAATAATTTCGCTTTGTTTCTAGCAATTCGGTACTTTTCCCATCTGTATTGCGATTGGTTTCTCTTCCATTCAGAGTATGCCTTATTGCGATATCTAATTGCGTGCAATACTTTCTGTGAAAACCATGGTTTCTTAGCCGGAAAAGTGTTTACCTTACGTAGCGGAACATATCTATCAAACAAGAAATTTACAAGGTGAGTAAAGTGGTCTAATTTGGCGTCTACATTGGGAAAGAACAAGCACGTATTCCAGTGTAATAGAACTGCTTCGTTACTAAGTGATTGTACATTGACACGTTTGAAATCCCTACAGTACACTTCAGAAGATTGGTCACTTCAATTAAAATTGATTCCATATGGTAGAAACAACATATCATGATGCGAAACCCCACCCAAAGAAATTTGTTCGAAAGATTACCATAATCACAATCACTTACACAGAACAGCAATTAGGAGAAAAACGAGTGGCATGTTTATTAATTACACTAATGCCGCTGGATTTTAGATCATCCAGAAGCTTTTTTGAGTTCTGATCATTGCATAAAAGATCAACATTGAAGTCGCCACAACACACAATATGGTCATATTCTAAAATCAACTCAAAAATTTTTTCATGAACACTCGTCAGGTAATTTTTCTTACAGGGATTGTAGACACAAATAACAAGACACTTAGACTTACTATCAACTATTTCAACAAAAAGACATTCAACAGCACTTGAAGATTCCGATTTAAATTTTAATTCTGCTTTAAGTGACTTTCGGCAATAGATGGCAACACTACCGCCTCTTCCTGAAGTTCTGTCGTTTCGAAACAAGTTATAATCACATATCTGATAAGTATTCGATGCAATGACAGGTTTAAATTATGTTTCTGTTATGCATATTATATCAAGGCTTACATCCGAAAAAAGGTAGTTAAAATAGTCGACTTTTTCGGGAGTGAGACTGCGAGCGTTTATGTGACAGATATTAAGACCCCTATGATGGCTACATACAAGCATTAAGATTGTTCTCAAGTGTTCATTGCTGGCTTTATATCTTTTTTGACGATCATAAAATCGCGTAGAGACAAGAAAATGCTATCAAGGGAGATGCACAACAGATGAGAAAGGAAGACTTTGATGAAAGAAATTGGAAAAAGTTAAAAATTAAATTTGTTGGTAGGTATAAAGCTAAATATGTTAATTGGTACTCTCAGTAAATAACATAAACCAATAATCTCAAATCACTATTAAGTAGCACCGCTAACCCTCTCTTTGTCGATTTGACAGCATCCACCCAATCGCTGACGTCACACAATATTTTTGTTTACATTTTCGGGTTCGTGACATTTTAGGTTGTTTCAACTTTGCAATTTTACAAATTCGGAAGATTTTGAGCGTTGTTTTGTTTTTTGTGAAAACTTATAAAAAAAAGTTATAAATTAAATAAAAATGAGGTGTGCAGTGGTTAATTGTGCTAGTGTTAGTGCCAAAGGATCTGGGTGCGGTTTTTTTACTTTTCCTGCCGACATTGAGTTGGTGGAAAAGTGGATCCAGTTCTGCCGGAGACCAACGGATTTCAACGCCCGAACCAGCGTCATCTGTGTAAAACACTTCACCACTGATGACTTCGAGAACGAGCTTCAATATAAAATGGGTAAGTTATACTATTTAATTCGCCAATAAACGCCTGTTGGATTTCGTGAGGATGGTGTGACTCAGGAGTAAATTTCACGAAAGGTAGCCGCCCTCATCGTAAATGTGAAACCCCCCGGAAGACTATATTTTTCACTTTTCATTAATACTGCATTTTATTAAAAGAAATGTTTTAAATTGTGTTAGGCTACGCTAAAAAGCGTAAACTAAAGCGGGGCGTTGTGCCGACAATTTTCAAGCCTGCTGCGGAAATACCAGATCCTGACAAGGAAGCCCAGCAGCAAGTGTACAAAACCATTGTGAGCGATCTACTGGAGCAGTCCACTTCCAAAGGCATTACAAGTTTATATAGTTGAAGTTCTCCTAGTTAAACAAAAGTACATTTCAGAAGCCGAAGGTCTTATGGGCCATAACTGCGCGGATGAGGAGAACTGTGGCATATTGCCAGATGCGTTGACGCCTCTGTGTTCCCCACATCATGCCACAACACCTAGCAAGGTGTTTTACTATGACAGCACGCTTAAGGAGGTTGAGGCTCTGCAAGAAAAATTGTAAGTTCAAAGTTTAATTAAATCTACATACATACATATATATATATCTATACAAACCATATTAAATTTTTTTTTGTTTATACGTATTTATGTAGACGAGCTTCATTACACGAAAACGCTTTTCTCAAAAGCAAACACAGCAGGCAACAAAGCGAGATTGCGGCTTTAAAGCGAGAAGCGCATTTGCAGCAGAAAAGGCATGACTGGGAAGTGGAGTCATTGCGTAAGAGCTTGTCGGACGTGAGGATGGAGATGGCAAGTGTAGAAGAAAAGTTGGCAAAAATTTTCTCTGCTGGCAGGCACGAAGAGGCCAACTTGGACGGAAAAGGACATAGCGCAGTCCATTACGCTATATGCTGCAAGTCCCAAGGCGTACCGTCTGCTGCACAAGCAAGAATTTCCCCTTCCTGGAGTTTGCACCTTGCAACGTTGGGTCCAGAAGATTGACATTTCTAGAGGACTAATTCAACCAGTTTTCAAACTGCTCGGAGCCTCTACTCACATGACCACCACCCAGAAGCTTTGTGTTTTGAGTTTCGACGAAATGAAAGTCAGACAGACTTACTGTTATGATGTTTCGTCGGACTCAACACTAGCGCCCGTGAATTATGTTCAAGTTGCTATGCTTTGAGGTAAGTAACGGGTGATTTTTTTGAGGTTAGGATTTTCATGCATTAGTATTTGACAGATCACGTGGGATTTCAGACATGGTGTCAAAGAGAAAGATGCTCAGTATGCTTTGACATTTCATCATGAATAGACTTACTAACGAGCAACGCTTGCAAATCATTGAATTTTATTACCAAAATCAGTGTTCGGTTCGAAATGTGTTTCGCGCTTTAAATTTTGTTCAGCGATGAGGCTCATTTCTGGTTGAATGGCTTCGTAAATAAGCAAAATTGCCGCATTTGGAGTGAAGAGCAACCAGAAGCCGTTCAAGAACTGCCCATGCATCCCGAAAAATGCACTGTTTGGTGTGGTTTGTACGCTGGTGGAATCATTGGACCGTATTTTTTCAAAGATGCTGTTGGACGCAACGTTACGGTGAATGGCGATCGCTATCGTTCGATGCTAACAAACTTTTTGTTGCCAAAAATGGAAGAACTGAACTTGGTTGACATGTGGTTTCAACAAGATGGCGCTACATGCCACACAGCTCGCGATTCTATGGCCATTTTGAGGGAAAACTTCGGAGAACAATTCATCTCAAGAAATGGACCGGTAAGTTGGCCACCAAGATCATGCGATTTGACGCCTTTAGACTATTTTTTGTGGGGCTACGTCAAGTCTAAAGTCTACAGAAATAAGCCAGCAACTATTCCAGCTTTGGAAGACAACATTTCCGAAGAAATTCGGGCTATTCCGGCCGAAATGCTCGAAAAAGTTGCCCAAAATTGGACTTTCCGAATGGACCACCTAAGACGCAGCCGCGGTCAACATTTAAATGAAATTATCTTCAAAAAGTAAATGTCATGGACCAATCTAACGTTTCAAATAAAGAACCGATGAGATTTTGCAAATTTTATGCGTTTTTTTTAAAAAAAAAGGTATCAAGCTCTTAAAAAATCACCCGTTACTACAATCAACTTTGTTACTTTGATGTTATGATTTTAAAATGTATATATATTTTTAGGTCTTATGTCAAAGTGGAAATAGCCTGTGTTCTACGATTTCGATCGTAAAATGACCTTCGAGGTGCTAGCAGCATTTTGGAGAAGTCGCAAAGTTGTGGGTACAACGTTTTGGCGATTGTGTGCGATCTTGGGGCACTAACAGATCCCTCTTCAATGACCTATCTATAACAGAGGAGAAACCGTGGTAAGATAACAAATTTACAAATGTACATGTATACTATATGCTCAATTATTCAAACATTTCGGTATACAGGTTCATTTTCAACGAGCAGAAAGTATTCGTTTTTGCTGATGTTCCTCACTTGCTGAAATTGCTCCGAAATCATTTCCTTGATCAAGGGTTTCTCATAAATGGGACACCGGTGAAAAAAGAAATCACTTTGGAGTTGTTGTCATGCACCTCCACGGACCTGACGATCACACACAAAATTTCAGCAAGTCATGTGAACGTGGCTGGACCTCACCGCCAGAAAGTGAAAACGGCTGCGAAACTACTTTCGCACACAGTTGCACAGGCCATAATGAGGGCTGCAAGTTTCGGCCATTTAGCAGATAAAAACTGGAACGAATGTTTCCAGCTCATCAAAATAGTAAGTATTACTAAATAAAAATAATTCTATATGCTGACATCTATAAATATATTTATCTCCCAATTGTACACATTTTAGACAAATGACTGGTTTGATGTGCTCAACGTGAGGGTGCCTCACGCTGACTCAAGGAAACGGTGTCACGCTTATGGCTTAGCGAAGGAAGAGCAGGACAACATTTTGGATCAAATGACTGCTTTGTTTAAAACTATGAGGGTAATTGGAAGCAGTCCCTTCTTCCATTTCAGAAAGGCAAACTTAGAAACTTATATGAAAACTATTTAAAATATTCAATTCTATTTTGTTTCAAACCCCTTAAATATATATGTATGTATATATACTAAGTACTATAAGTACTTGTTTTTTACCCTTCAGGAATCATACAAAGCAATAATGCATTGAAGATGATGTTTGATGAGATCAAATCTCGCTTCGATGTAAAATATGTACTCACATATCGCCTCAACCAAGATGTCTTGGAAAACTTCTTTGGTGTGATTCGTTCCAAAGGTGGGTTGCATGCAGTGTTGCCGTTTTGGTTACTTTTAACCAATTTTGGTTATTTTTTTCTTGACTGTGAAGTTGTTAATATCTGTCCCGTTTTGGTTATTTTTTAATATTTACTGTAGTTTTTAATTGACATAGGCCAGCTACACCTGTCGAGGTTGAGGAGAGTAGCAGCAGCAGTGGCAGCCCCAGCAGTGAAACCAAGTGAGAATATTTGGAATGAATGTATTAATATTACTTACATATGTATGTATTTGTTTTATAATATACAGAATACATAATATACATGGTCGACTAAAGACTACTTCAAATGAATACATACTTAGATAGCAGGGTTGTTACGAATATTATTCCGAAATAAAAGTCTTTTCCGGATAAAAAAAAACCGCTTATCCAAATTAAACAACTTTGGTATCAAATGAAAAAGGACTTAAATAACTTTAAAACTGAAATGTCTAAACGAGGAAAGCCAATATTGAAAAATATTTCAACAAAAAATGTTATTTAATTACCATAGAAAAAACCTTGTGTCAGGTATATGCATTTCTTTAAATAGTATTAGATTATAAAAAATATATAAATAGAGGTCGTTGTTTAAAAGCTATTTCAGTCCTCTTTCATATGATGCCAAATTTGTTTAATTTGGACAGGCCGTTTGTTTATTATCCGGAAAGGACTTTTATCTTGGATTAGTATTCGCAACAAACCTGTTAGATAGGACATATATAAATACCTCGTATATGCAGAACCCAATACCAGGTCATGTATGTACAATAAAAAGGGATTTGGTTATTCTTTTTCCATTACTGCTTACTTTATTAATTTAAGTTAAGATTAATAATAATACTCTTATAGCAAGTAGGCTCAGTAAATCGGGTTTTTGGGCTTTTTTAAAATTTATTTACCATCGTATAAGCGGTACTACGTTTGGCGTATTTCGCGCTGAGCGACGATATGGTTCAATAAGTCCAATTTTTAATTATTTAATCTTAATCTTAAAATATATACAATGTGGTTGTTCACGCTGATTAGGTATTTTATTGATTCTTATAAAGAAGTTAGAAACTGTGTACCTATGTACTTATTCAAAAACGTCATTTAGAGACTGGTAATGTTTACGAAGATATTAACATTCATACATATGCATCTAATAAGGGAAAACTGATTTTATAAAATATGTATTTACATATTACAGCCTTAAAAGAATTTACTTTTAAAAATGCAAATAAAAATTGATTTTCTTTAGTTTGTTAACTTTTTCTATACGTATTTAAAAAAGAATTTGTGATGACCTGAATTGTTAAACCAATAAAAAAGCTGGTTATTTTTCCTTACGTTTGGTAACTTTTTCGTCTAATCTTGGTTAGAAAGTTCTTTGAGCGGCGGCAACACTG
>NW_023458649.1:81256-108327 GCF_013731165.1 Rhagoletis pomonella | reverse complement strand
TCACACGGTTTGGCCGCCAGGGTTGTTTTTCATTTGCCACAAGAAGGTGTCTTCATTCACAAGCTGATTTATACTGCAAAACCGGAATACTTGTTTCAAAAGTTAAAATTTGGGAAATGTGAACGTGTGGTAAATATTATAATCCCTAGGTGTACGCGTCTCGTTACCTCTCGAATGTTCTTTATTAATGCTGTACTGCTGTGGAACTCTCTTCCACCAGCTGTTAAAATTATTAAGGATGCGAAACGCTTCAAGCAAACATTGCAAACTCTCTTTTCCTAATGGCTTCTCTAATCCTTGCTCTTTCTCCTACTTCCCCTTTTCTATGTCTCCTTTCTTTTCTTTGCAACTAAAGCTCTACGTTTATAATAAGTTTGTAAAGAATCTACTGTAATAAGGTTATTTTAGAATGTACTTATATATTACAGTCTACCATGAGTCGATGTACTTTAAGGGACATTAGTCTCACATGTACAAAAATGAATTAATAAATAAATCTAAATAAATAAATCTAAATCTAATGCTGTGCACTGTAGATAAAAAGGTGAAGGTAGAAAACAATACTATTGTTCTGCCTCTCATCATTTACAATCAAGGATATAGACGTGACCCAATTTGCCTCGTTAGAGCTCGCCGATTCCTCTTGTTTCACTTCAGGTAAAATAGATTTGGTGATTGGGAGCGATCTAACACCAAAAATATCTTTGTTCGGAGTCCAAAATATTGGCGAAAGCTTGCTGGCACATAATACCACCTTTGGATGGATTCTTAGTGGCGCAGTCCAAGTTCAAGTTCCGTCAGTTTCAACAAGAGTTCAAGAAACATCGGATGACTCAATAAGTGAACTCCTTAGACGATTTTGTTAACAGGAAATCATGGTAGATCCCGCCCAACTTTCAATGGAAGACAAGTTCTGCGAAGACCTCTAAAGCAAAATCACCTTCCGATGAGAAGATGGTCGTTTTGAAGTTCGACTAACTTTCAAGGAAGAATTTCCCGGCCTCATAGCCCTTGGACACTCAAGGTTTTCCACTCTTAGCCAACACCTCAAATGAGATCCTCTTCACTGGTCCCACTCTCCAAACAGATTTAATGTTATTAATACTCAATTGGATACTCTATAAGTTTGTATTCAATGGCCACATTGAAAAAATGTACCGCCAAATATTGGTTAAAGAAAACGACTTCGACTTCTAAAGAATAGTTTATCGAAAGACTCCCGATGACCCAATAAGTGACTACAGACTAGAAACAGTGAATTTTGGCGTAAACTGTGACCTAGCCATAAGAAAACTGCAGCAACTGACCTAGGACTCTGCGTACGAGTTCCCCCTATGTTCGAAAATTTTGAAGCAGGAAACTTATGTAGATGATATATTTTCAGGAGCACATGATCTAGAAGCTTCCCAGAACTCTTTGTCCGAACTTATCAAAGTTTTGAAATCAGGAGGATTTCCCCTTAAGAAGATCACTGCAAATAATGCCGAACTACTAGAAAATTTTCCCAAAACCGATATCTTAAAGTATGTCCACATATCAATGTTATCTCAATCAAAGCTCGTTTTTTAATCACCTCGCTTACACAGGCACATCTCAAATTTGTTGTACTTGTTATTCTCGCATCTCAAGGAAAAGTTATGTTTCTTCTCTGTGCCACCGTGATCACTTTTTCTGCTTTATTAATAATAATAATAATTATCTATTATTATCTATTATAATAGATTGGCGCTTACACATATGTTAGTGTTTGGCCGAGCTTCTCCTCCGACTTGTGGCGTGCGCCTTGATGTTGTCACACAAAGCGCAGGGACCTACAGTTTTACGCCGACTCCGAACGGCGATTGTATTTTTATGAGAAGCTATTTTTCATGGCAGAAATACACTCGGAGGTTTGCCATTGCCTGCGGAGGGACGACCGCTGTTAAGAAAAAACATTTTTCTATATTTTTTTGCGATGTTGCTTTCAACAGGGCTTGAACCCAGGTGCTGATGAGTGAAAGCGCGCAGTGCCTACCACTACACCACAGCGGCCGACTGCTTTATTAAGCAATTCAAATATATTTTAACCTAATATTTTAATAAAAAATACCTTTACAAACCTCTTTTACTTGCTAGCGTCCATTTTTGTTTACTTTTGGATTTGCCATTTCTCCTCTTCTTGGCAAAAATAATCGATAGAACTAGGTTGGACACAGAAAGTTTTCGTTTAAATCTGAGATTATTTTATAATTACAGATCAACAAGGGACGAATTTTTTATGGCTAATCTTTTTTCTAATTACATATTAGGGAGTTAAGCTCGAAAATGAGGATAATCTACACGGAGAAAAAAAACGCGTTGTAAAAATGAAAATTTTTTATTTGATTACCGTTTGAAAATGTTCGTATTTAAATCAAGTGAAAAGTGTTCAAAATTGAATGTTTCCATCATACATACACTACGTATAATGGAAATATTCAATTCAAATGCGCCCGTATTAAAATGAAGCATTTTCACTGCACGGATGTCGTTTGGCACGTCTCGGATGCTTTTTCATATGTAGTTAAGAAAGTATATGTACCCAATAAACACAAAAACAAGGGTGGCATCCTATCGAATTCGAGACGAACTCGAGAAAATAAATTTCTCGAATATATTTTTTGGGCTAGTTTCGAATTCGAGGCGAGCTCGAGTAAATCAGTTTTCTCGAAAAAATTTTTTATTGCATCGTCTTCGAGGCACAATGAAGAAATAGTTTTTTTCCGTAAATATTCTTTGTTAGGAAAATAAAACAAATACTGTTTTCGAAAAAAATTGCAATCTCAAACCACCAGCGAGCTGAAATCTTTAGTGGAAAAATCAATAATTCTCAAAGCGCCAACGATTCGAAGAATAAAAATTATAGAAACTCCAACGATTTCAAAAATACAAATTCTAGAATCTCCAACGATTCAAAAAATAAAAATTATAGAATCTCCAACGATTATAAAAATTAAATATTCTCGAATCGCCAACGATTCGAAAAACTAGCAATACTCGATTCGCAAACGGTAGGTGACTCTCCTACGAACTCGAATTCGCAGATCTATCGTCTCGATAGTTCTATCAGAAAAAATGGGCTCGTCTCGAATTCGAGGCGAATTTGTTATGTTTATTGTGTATACAAAGCATGCACAGCGGTGACAACACCTACACACATACATGGTACATGCTTATCTGTACAAATGCACTAATCGCGCGCTGTGATGTTGGTTCAAACTCAACATTTGAAAACACATTTACATGTATGGCTGTAGCTGAGTGTGCAAATACGCTTGATACATACAATTGGTTGCTGCCAAGACCATCAGACGGAACATAAAATAAATTTTTTTTTCTTCTTAATTAAGAAAAAGCATCTGTGCACTTCACAACGACATTTTTTATATGTACATACTCAAATTAAAAACAAGTTGGGTTGGTGCTCTTTCATATGCGTATTTTTTTTTAATTTAGCACGTTTTTTTAATTCTAAAATGGTTTCCCCCCAGTCTACTTATATGTAAGCCTAGTATCAAGTTCACAGTTCCTCAAATTATGAGATCACAGCGCGACAAAAGCGTTAGGCATTCATTGGAATGCAGTGTTTGACTCGTTTTCCTATACGTTGAACTTACCCTCAATCCCGCACTAATACTAGGTTTATGCGCACGTATTATTTGCAAATAACAATTTGCAAAATGGTAAACTTTGCCGTATAAACGCTGAGTTAATTTTTTATTTGCAAATAAGTAAATCATTTTTGTATTATTTGCGAATATAGGGCAAGACCTTGCCATTTTTCAGGAATTAAAAAAACACTCAAAACGTGCTTATTTATAGTAAAATTGCTTGATTTTACATATTTTGAAGGAAACGATGGATTCTATTGCATTCGCAATTATAGCAGCGGAGTAACAGCGCGCTATAGGAATGATTTCACAAAGATATGCGGAGCTGTCGGGCATAGTAACCATGGGCGCATCTATGGCCCCTATTATGAGTTGCATTCGATATTCGACTGCGGTCGAAAGTTTCATTTTGTATTATGGCGCTCTTTCGATGAAGCATAGCGCTACTGTGAATTTCGCTCGTTGAGGTTGTTCACAATAGTATATTTTCCACCGCTGAGAAGCTTTGTTTACAAATCGCGCACATATGTACATACATATGTAAATTTGTGCAAATTAAAATTAAATAAAAAAGAAAGCGAGTTTAGATAAACGAACGGAGTTCTGGTTGAAAGATTCTTTAGACTATGGGAGCTTAGAAAACTGGCCAGGAGCAGAAAACGCTTAAGAGAGTTTAAGTCCAGTCTTTGGAATATATTTTGACGTACAATATATTTAAAAAATTTTGTGATCCAAATCTATTTAAAATATATTAAAACTATAAACAGCTCTATGATTTTGTTCTCAGAGATCGTGCCAACAGCGTATTGGGATTTTCTTTCATAAGTAAACCCAGACTTTCGAGCTTGTGTTTAGTATTCACGTTAGAATTGCATGAAATTAATAAGAAAATTTTAAAATTAGTGTCTAGCCACCAAAAAGTAAGAAAACAAATGCAAAATCATAAATTGTTCACAATTTTCTAACACTTCGCTACACCACCGAAAGCAAAATTCTGTTCGACAGAAAATGCAATACTCAACGAAAATTTCGACACGCTTGCATAGCTCATAATACGAATTTCACTTGTGATCTTCGATAGCGAGCGAAGATCGAAAAGCGAATGCAACTCATAATAAGGACTTATGTCAGCTTCTGGTTGAATTGTTGAACCACAAGCCAGAACTCCTCCTATGCCTGAAGAACTGGTTCTCAATCCAGTTAATGCAATAACAGCTTCTTCCAAGCCATTGAAAACATGCACTTTGTTAGCTCCACCCCTGTTGCGCTTGCGTCTTCCTTCGACCGCGCTTAGGGATTACTAAGTAGAATTCTCCTTTCTATGATGCCTGAGAAAAGCGCATTCCGCATGCCAAAGGTATACAACATTTCTTGTGCGCTACTCCATCCACAGTGTTTTCGCGCTAATAATAAACTAGTGGTAAGAAATTTGAAACATTGTTTTTTTTTTTTTAAGTTTAACTAAAAACCTTCGACGGCAAAAGAATAAACGAACAAACAAATGCCGCATCGGATGTTATATTCTAACCCTTAAAATTAATTCACGAGAAAAATGACAATAAAACAACAGGCATGGAACACACCACAAAGTACCACAAGTGCAAAAATCACTGACTTTTACCTACCTGCAGGCAAAAACTATACAGCCAGCGACCAAATAACGGATGTTAATATCGAGACAGCGAAGATTAACCTATTACCTGTTTCTAAAAAAAGGACACCATGGTATTTCTATTAATTAATCATCGACGAAAATCACACTGCCTAAGATAAATGAACATAAATTAAGGACAAAAACTCGAACCAGACAGAACGAGAATTGACACTAAAGATGGAACAACGCCGAAACCGGTTTGCAAACCAAACTTGACTAGGGATGACGGAAATTCGTTCCAAAATAAATCAAAAGTTTAATCCTTTGATTACAAGTGTACGTTAAAGTTTTTGGATTCGGGCTATGCGTTTGGACACAACATCTGAAAATCATTGTACAAATAACTAAACCGGACAATTCTCGATAAGGCGCAGCAACGATTCATTTTTGTTGGTTTATATAAAGCAGTGGATAAAAATATACGTATAAGCGAAAGGCAAATTTATCTGTTTAAATGAACACCACTAATGTTTCCTGCAAACACATATCGATTTACATCTTTTATCTCGCCTCCGACACAGAATTGTTTTCGCACAAAATTACGCAAAAAAGCTGTCAATTTCTTACTCGTTCGTTTTTAGGCATGCCATTGTTACGAATTTCGAAAGTTCGAAAACACGATTCGGATTGCAGCATACTATTTCTACGATTCGTAGCAAAATCCGAATACGAAAGAGTTGCAGAATAGGGGTAATAGCTTTTTTATGCCAAGTTTAATAATTGGTCTAAGTTTGGTACAAATTGATA
This sequence comes from Rhagoletis pomonella, assembly GCF_013731165.1. Classification (NCBI taxonomy): domain Eukaryota; kingdom Metazoa; phylum Arthropoda; class Insecta; order Diptera; family Tephritidae; genus Rhagoletis; species Rhagoletis pomonella. The sequence goes on along the minus strand of NW_023458649.1, from coordinate 102,297 downwards.
AATCGGTTACCGAGATACACATACAGTGAACCAAATAAAAACTGTGACGCGACATTTTAGTAAGTTTTGGCTATTTTTTTTTTAGTTTATGTAACGTTTATTATTTTTTTAAGAAAGCTGATTACTTAACAAACGCGATATAAATTCAAATTTCGGACTATGTGCAAAATTATGAAAATTCTGCAGATTTTGACCAAAATTTCTAACTTCTGGATTAGCGTCTTTAGACAAAATTTTGGTATTGAGTTTTGTAGCCCATCAAATTTTGGTAAGGCAAAGTAGAAATTTTAAGTATCTTGGACTTAGTTAATTTTTGGCATTTTTTTATTTTGTTGAGGGTGCTCCACATTTTTTTAATATAAAAAAAATTTCGAACATAAATTGCCAAAAAACAAGGGTAAGTCATAGCATCTACAGCCCAAGCTCTTTCATTTGACACCTCACTGTCGAAAATCGAACGAACGAAAGCCAAATTGGAATCGAAGCCCCGTTCGTACTCCATAGTTTGTTCGAATCAACTTTCGAAGATATTCGAAAAAAGCAACACTGCTCGTCAAATGTCAAACGTAAAGCAAAATGAAGAAAGAAACTAACACCCCTATTCTGCAACTTTTTCGTATTCGGATTTTGCTACGAATCGTAGGAATAGTATGCTGCAATCCGAATCGTATTTTCGAACTTTCGAAATTCGTAACAATGGCATGCCTAAAAACGAACGAGTAAGCTTTTTTGCGTAATTTTGTACGAAAACAATTCTGTGTTGGAGACGAAATAAAAGATGCAAATCGATGTGTGTTTGCAAGAAATATTGGCGGTGTTCATTTAAACAGATAAATTGCCTTTCGCATATACGTATATTTTTATCCACTGCTTTATGTAAACGAGCAAAAAAGAATCGTTGTTGCCCCTTATCGAGAAACAATGATTTTCGGTTGTTGTGTCCAAACGCATAGCCCGAATCCAAAAACTTTAGCATACACGTGTAATCAAAGCATACACATTTTATTTAAGATAAATGCTTCAAATTTCCTACTACTAGCTTATTAATAAACTCGGTTTGCACTATGCACTTTTATGCAAATTTCGACGTGGGTTCTGCGCAAAAATACTGTGGACGGCGTAGCCGGAGTGATATGCACAAGAAATGTTGTATACCTTTGTCATGCGGAAGCCCCTCTTCACGCAACACAGAAAGGATAATTCTACTTAGTAAGGGTTATAATCCCTAAGCGCGGCCGAAGGCAGAAGCAAGCTCAACAGGTGGTGGACCTAACAAAGTGCATGTTTTCAATGGCTTGGAAGAAGCTGTTATTGCATTAACTGGATTGAGAACCAGAGCTTCAGGCATAGGAGGAGTTCTCGCTTGTGGTTCAACAATTCAACCAGAAGCTGACATAGATGCGCCCATGGTTACTATGCCCGACAGCTCCGCATACCTATGTGAATCCATTGCGCCCGCTTACTCTGCTGCTATAATTGCAATTACATCACAATCCATAATTTTCCTCAAAATATGTAAAATTAACCAATTTTACAATAAACAAGCACATGATGAGTGTTTTTTTAATTCCTTTCCACTTTATTTTCCTTCATTCAGCTGTCTTCGAAAAACAACTGATAGCTGACAATGCTGCACATGTTTCCGCAAGGGTTGCAGCATGTGGATTTTTCGTCTTTCGTAGCGTAGCTACGAATTACGAATTAGGAAAATTCAGGTTCTAGAATAAGGGGGTAAAATCGAAACAAGAAGATGAAATTGCTAACATTGCGATTGTGAAGTTTTTACATTTAAGAACTCAGTAATTGTTGTGTTAAATTTATTTAATATAAGCAAAGTCCTTAATAAAAAAATTAACAAATGGGTTCAGTGGCGATATGGTTCGAAGCAGATGCAGACCAAGTGGAGGAACGAGTGCATTTGAGAGCGGTTAGAGATAAGGCCAACATATTCACTCTCAATGATAAATGGTAAAAGGATTGCTTTATTTCCGACTATTTATATTTTATGTATTTATAATTATCCTTTTACGGTTTTGCGCAAAATTTCCGACTAAACAAGCAGGCGTTTCGATGCCATTACGACGGAGTTAAGCACCCCTCGAAAATCGACAGCAATACTTACATTTTTGCGGACGTCACAACTATTATTGCAATTACTTACATTTTTTCGGACGTCCGAGTGCTTGGTTGCTGTCGAATAGAATTTTCTACAATTCCACCATTTTGACATTTGCTTTCGATGCAGGGAGCCCCAAATTTCCGAAAATCCGAAAAGGGATAAATAAAATTCGAAAGGAACAAAAGGGAATTCGAACATCGAACTAATGTTATTCGAAAGGTGCTTTCAGGGTACCAATTTCTTTCGAATCGAACTACAGAGTAAGGGCCCTGATTGACACTACTCATCGGTTAACATCGTTATCGACGTTACCGACACCGTGTTATATGAATGAAGTCGATAACGATGTTAACCGATGATTACTGTCAACCAGACTTTGATCAACCGGCCGTAATAGTTGCATACCAGTGTACTGCAGCAAGATACTTACATTTCAAGCTACTTGAAAGCTTACTTGTATTCACTGGGCTTGGTTCGAAACAAGCAAGTAAATGCTAGGCTTGCTTGTTGGATTTCAACTCATACTCGTACTTGATTTACTTCAAACATATCCATGTGTATGCCCAACAGGGTATGGATTAGCGAAACAACAACACACTAAGGGTAAGTTTTTCAGTGCGCGGCCGTAGTTTAAACGCCCTTTCTGGCTGGTTTAAACTACGATCAGCCAATCAAATGTCAGCTAGCTGTTCAATTTAAACTCAGATTACTTAATCTAAGCTTAAACTGGCACTGAAAAACTGGCCCTAAAACATAACAATACCCTTTGGATCTAACAAGCTGATTCACGGTTTGCAATATGTACGTACATATGTATTTACAAGTGCTGCTGCTTTATTCAAACTTGTTCGATTTAAGCTACTACCTTATTCATTTGCATTCAAGCTATGAGTTTAATTGGCTTGTATGAAACAAGTGTGAATCATACTTGCGCTTGTATTTTTTCAAGTAGCTTGAAAACGTAAATGAATCGGCATGTGCAGTACACTGTTGCATTCATACATATATACACAACAATAGTTACATGCATGTATACTTAATAATAATTACATACACACATAATATTACTTGAAACTCACATTAAATATTAGCAGGAATTTTACATTCATTTGCACAGTTTGAAAGTAATACAACATTTAAGAAGAATTATTCGAATGTATTCTTATTTATATTTTAATTTTATTACGGTTGCATATGTATTTTTCGTGTTGTCGACGTCTTCTTTAAAGTTGATTGCGTTGTCCAATTGTTTTTGTATTCGTAGGCTCTCCACTGTCATTCTCCTTCTTTCTCCTCTTTCGATGTCCAAAATTTCTGTGTTGCCGAAGTCCGCTATATGTTTGTGCATTGTCAAGCGTTGAGCCAGGGCTGTTGTCATATTTTTGTTTCTCGCGTCCGCTCTATGTTCATTAATTCTTATACCCACCGCTCTTTTTGTTGTTCCTACGTAGCATTTACTACAGCTTTCGTTATCATTTCCCTTTATTTGGTGCACTACATTGTGTTGTTGCTCCTTTTCAATCTTTCTTTGATTTTCGTAAACAATTTGTTGAGTGAGTTATGGGGCTTGTGTGCATACATATATCACATTCTCATTTTTTATTGTTCTCCGGAGTACTTGGTTATTTGTAAGTCCTGGTATGTATGTCACCCCAATGTATTTTTTGTTAGTGTTTTTTGGCTGTACTTTTGTTTTGGCTCGATTGGCGAATTTTGTTTATTGTTGTTTGTAAAAATCTTTCTATTAACGCGTGCGTGTAGCTGTCTTTGTACAATATATATATTTTTTTGTTGTTTTCCTCTGTAAATTCTTCGTCGCTGAGCAGATGAACTTTTCTAATGAGACTGGTAGCGGTGTATATTTTTTGTTTCCATAGGTGATTGGAATGAAAATTTATCAATCTCCCCGATGCAATGGATTTTGCATACCAGTTCAGCAGAATTCGGTTCGTTTTTTATGCACTTCTATATCTAGGAAGCCAATTTTGTTGTTTTTTTTTTCGACTGTAAATTGTATTTTTGTATGTTGTGTATTTAATGTTTTTAGTATGTCTTCCGCGTCTTTTGCTCTAATTATTGCAAACATATCGTCTACATATTTATTTATGTATTTTATATGTACGTCGTTTTGTTTAAGTTCAGCTATACTGTCGTCCAATATTTTCTCAAGTACGATATCCGCTATGGTAGGGGATAATGGGTTACCCATTGGAATGTCATAAATTTGTTGAAAAAGGGTGGTATTATATTTGAAGTAATTGTTATCCCGTAAGCAAAACTCGAGTATGGCATGAAATTCTTTTTTTTTGTAATGTTTGTAAAATTCTCAAAATTTTTCCATTTATTCATGATTGTCTGTATGGCTTAATGTATCGGGATTTTCGAGAATAGTGATATGACATCGAATGATATTAAAATTTCATTTTCTTCAATTGTAATACTTTTTGGATATTCCTTCAGTTGATACGAATTCCTTACATTATATTCGTCAGAGATTATGTTTTTTAAAATGTTGCCAATAAACTTCGATAATCTGTAGCAGGGAACATTTGTAGACGAGGATATTGGTCGGAGAGGTGTACCGGTTTTATGAATTTTGGGTAGTCCGTATAATCTAGGAGCATTGGCTGCTGTGCATGTCAAGTGGAACTTTTGTTTGCGTAAATTTTTTTCTGCTTGAATAAGTCGTTTACTATGTTGTTGTTTTTCCTTAATAACTGTTGGGTAGGATCACTTCTTAAAGTTTTGTATGTTGTTTTGTCATTCAGTAATTCCCCAATTTTCTATCTTCGTAATTCTTTTTGTAGATCATGACCGTTTTATTTCCTTTATCTGCTTGTGTTATTATTATTTCTTCCTTGTGTTGGCCTATACATTTTCTGGTGTCTGCATACGTTTTCAATATAAATTTGTCTTTCGTCCTGTTACTTAATCTGTCATAGAATGTATTGATTGACCATAAGTATATTTTGAAAATGCAGGACAATTTTTCAAAAAATTTACCCACATATAATTGCGTAGTATAAAAATAACAAAAGTATACTACATATATACATTCCTCGTCATTTGAATAGCGCACCCTTTTTTTGATTTTCTACCATACAAAGTATGCTTGACAAAATTTTTATATGGAAGAAAATGCGCAGCACAGTCAACAAAAAAAAAATGTCGCCCCTATGTTTATTTTTTTTAATTTTCAAAAATTTTTTTAAATGGGATGTAGGCGTAGAATATGCTATATTTCTATAAAAAGTTAATGAATATTAAACAAACAAAAGGAAAACTGTACCTACTAAGTATTAAAAGGACGCGCTATTTAAAAAACGAAGAGTGTATATTTCTTAATTATTAATCCAATTTTAAACTTTAAAAATAAATCACATTTGCTTCATTGGTATTAATCTTTTAGTAATGAATATTTACAAAATTATAATAAGGCATATTACATATTACTTTACACGAAATATGAACCTCTGTAAAGTAAATTTTTTAGGCAAACTTTGGGTAGTTGAACAGGAAAAAAATACCCATGGTTTCAAAGAAGTGTTTTCGAGATTTGTTCGAAAAACGTATTTTTAGTACTTTTTCAGTTATTCCTCAATATCTCATGAAACGACCAACAGTTCGAAAGGTATTGATGGGCTCTTCGCTAAAATATATATTTTTTGTGCAGATTGTGTTCCGTAACATCTACATTTCTCATCAGATTTTCATTTACTATAAAAAGAAAATGATTGAAATTTCAATTTCTCGATTTTGGTCGCTTGTAACACTAATAATTTTCATCGAAATCGGCAAAGTAATATATTTTTGTAAGAGGACAGTAGGTCGCTTATGTTGATTGGATAATTTTTTCATGAGATATTCATGAATGTACCAAAAACACGTTTTTCAAAAAAATTACGAAAGCGCTTGTTTGAAAGGAAAATTGGCTTGGCTTGGGTTTTCTTAAGCGATTACCACAAAATTTGTAGAACAGTTTTATCGATATATTTGATGCTGGTATTCAATTTCTCGTCATCCATTGTCCATAACCGTATTAGAACGCATTGACTTGTTGAACCTTCAAACCCAGCTTACCCTTATGTAGTTATCAATTAGTTATCGACACTGCTTTTATTTCGATAAGGAAGAGTTAATTTTAAAATATTGAAGAAAATGCGGGACAAAGGCAGGGCACTTGGAAAAATCAGTACATTTTGGTGGTTTTCTGTTTTGAAAAACTACGCAGGACAGACCTTTAAATAACAGTACGGTCCTGCAAAAAACAGAACAGATGGTCACCGTATGTATGCCTTGCTCTAAGTCGGCAATTATGGGAATCGGAAAATGTTTTCTTAGACACCGGCAATGCGAATTTTCCTCCAAGTGACAGTAGCCAACGGGAATACTTAGGCATGGTAATATCTGTTTTATTTATAAACTCAACTCAACTGGCGGACTTCGGCAACACAGACATTTTGGACATCGAAAGACGAGAATGACATTGGAGAGCTTGCGAATACAACAACAATTGGACAACGCAATCAACTTTAAGACTGGGTTCACACAGAGAAACTTTTGTGGCTCCCTTTTTGTGTTGCCCTTCGCGTTCACACAGAGCAATTCTTTTGTACACAATTGTTGATGTCAGCTCTAAACGACCAACTAGAATTATTCAGACGAACGAGAGCACAAAGCGTGTTACCCGAGCACGAGCTACTCGGTGCCCTTCCCCCTTCCTCGTCACTCTCTCCCCCACAAGTAACGAGTTGCCGCGACAAAAGTTTAACTGTCTGAACCGGGACTAAGGATGACGTCGACAACAGGAAAAATACATATGCAGCCGTAATAAAATTAAAATATAAATAAGCAAACATTCGAATAATTCTTCCTAAATGTTGTATTACTTTCAAACTGTGCAAATTAATGTAAAATTCTTGTCATTATTTAATGTGAGTTTCAAGTAATATTATGTGTGTATGTAATTATTGTTAAGTATACATGTATGTATGTAACTATTGTTGTGTATATATGTATGTATGCAACTATTATTATGTTTTTGTTAATCATGGTTTTCGTTCATGTTTATTGTTAATCGTTTAAATAAAACAGACTCTCTGAAGATGACACGAGAGTGTCGAAACGCGAAGGAGGGACAAGGGGAAAAAATAAACATTTCGCCTTTTTACTCCGTCGACCGAAGCAGCTCCAACCCAGCAAACAAAATTCATAGGAATTTGGCCCATACAAAAGTATATATTGTTTTTGTTTTTTGTAATTTTTCTTACTTCTTTTTCGCTCTGTAACTTATTAAAAAACGAATAAAAACGTGGTGCACGAGGATCATAGTCCAATAGTATATTGTACAATGAAGCACACATATATTTGGCTAAATTTTCCAAGTGCGATCGATGTGCTAATAAAAAATATGCATTTTTACTTTTGTGCACGCTTCGTTACCTTTTAAAGAAGTTGTTTTTTTTTAACTATCTTCTAATGAGAGCACATAAGCCTGTCACGTCTATATTGATTCATTTTATGCTCCAGAACACTATAAAAGTTGTCCGATAACAGTTTTAGGCACGCACCAACTACTATAAAACCCGCGAGTGGCACAATTAAAAAAAAATGGAGTCACGCCACTTTGACTCTTCTCAACTTCTTTTCTATGGCAAACACATACTTCTACCGAGCTACATTCGATTCTCCTCTCCAAATGCTACCAGCTAATTATAAACTGAAACATGAGCAATCAACGCACCAATTTTTGCATCGTAAAAATACAAAAAAAAAATGTAGGAGACACACTTTTATTTGTGATAACTTCCCTACTTTATTTCTGAATTATATGCATATTTCGATAGAAAATATGTACGGTGGTCCCTTTTTTGCGTTAACATAACCTACACCATGATGCAATAATGAAAGGTGTTATACGTTGGCAACTTCTCGCTCTAATCCGCCATCTTGAACTACGTTAGGAGAAACTGTGTTGCTTTTTTGCTAATTTCACTGAACATTTCCCAAAATATTAGAAAAAAGTTCTAAACAAGCTACATTGATTCAAAATTTTCGTTGTTCGTTTTGTTCTTATTCGCTGACATTTGTTTTCTAATTGCGTGAAATTTGGTAAGTATTGGGCACGTTCAGAAGGCGCAACAGCTCAGTAACTGTTGCGATTGCACCTTCTGAACGTGTTGTTTTGTACTTCTGATCAACTGAACAGTTGCGTTTTAAATGATCGTAATATTTTTATGATCATTTGAGACAACATGTTGCGTGTTTTGATTTTGACAGCTAATGTATCAAGCCGTTCAGAAGACGCATTACGATCACTGATTTTTTAGCAACGATTGCGCTCAACTGCTGTGCCTTCTGAACCTACCCATTGTAATAACACCGAATTATTTTACAAATAAATTATAATTTTGCATTTATTAGGTCATTTCCCTAATGTTTTCCTGGCCGACCTGTGCTGGGGGGCTACTCTGCGATGCGTAACGCAATGCGATGCGAAAACTATTTGGCACTCTGTATTGCCAAGACCGATAGAATACAAGATTGCGCCGATTGATGTGAAATTCGGGTGAGTAACGTGAATATGACGTCATCGCAGATTTGCCGGTGGAGAGAGCTGAGACAGATCTATCAGTCTACAAGAATGATAGAATAGAATAGAATACACAATTGAGAGTGAGAAATGCCAAAACGCATAGGAAAATATGTAAATAATGCCGAATAATGTGTTAATATCAATATTAAATGGTCAAATTTTGCAGGAATTAATAAATATGCAAAGTTTAATTAAATAGGAACGCGTAGCAATTATTTTGGGCACGTAGGCATTTAGGTAAGTACGATTTTCAGCACTTGCTGGTTGTTGGAAAAATGCATGAAGTTATATGTATGTAGAAAAGACCTTACTTATATCGCACGCTTGCCTTTTGCTTTCACTTTTACAATTTGCCACTGCAGACTTCATTGTGCCTTGCAATGTTTAAATAATTGTGTAAAACTACGCAGATATATTACCGCACAAATAGTTAAATTGGATATGTTTAGTTAGTTGCCCACTGATTTTGGGTTAGTGGGGGGAGGGCAAGGGGGCGCGGGTCTTGGTATCTAGCATAGTTCACACTTTGTAAAAAATCACACCAGATCCCTCTAGACCTTCCCCATACCCCTGGGGAACCATTGGAAAATGGTCTAAAATTAGCATTTTGACACCGGAAATGTGAACTCGATAAACAGTATTTTTGTGCAGAACACCTTTCTATTGTCAAAGGTATTCAACATTTATTGAATTCCGGCAACAAGGACCAGATTTTAAATATCCGCTGTTGAAAGCAGCTGCGTGCCGTATATTTTCCATTCCATTCCAATGAAATTCGTAATGTCAAAATAGCGCTCACAATTAGTTGCATTTGCGTACCTGATAATTATTGAAAGTTATAAAAACTATCAGCTTTTTGTGTTCGCGTACGCAAAAAAACTTGCAAAGTAGGGGAAATTGAGAGAACACAATAACATTTAATTTTGACGGAAAATTGCTAGTTTCTGCTGGAAAAATGTTTGCCAACAAGAAAACAGCTGGTTGGAATTTGCGCAAATCCCTAAATTTAATTTGATGCTTTGGAAGTTAAAATAGTAAAGTGCGACTAAATAAACTTTTAGGAAGTAAGTAATTATTCGTTTAGTCAGTGAACTGTGTCAGGATAAGACTTCGGGATTTGTTTTCTAACGTTTTCAATTTTATACTTTTGAATGTAAACAAAATTTCTATCAGCTCTTTGCCTAACTTGCAAATTTCTACAAATTTTCTGTTCGCGTACTATTTTGGATATTTTTCCCTTGACAGATGACATTTCGCCGAAATTTTGCTGTTGGACATTTTTTACTGGAGATTTTAAACGAACGTACCTATTGACCAACCAACATTTAACAGAACTGTTCGAACGGCTTTAACTGACGTAATACCAGATATTGAAAATTTAGCCAAAAGCTTCTTTTGAATTTTCTTAAATATCTATCTTACGTACGTTAGAATAATTGTTGGTTTTTTGTGGCTCTTTGTAGCATTTAGAATTGTGGCCCTTTTCGGCGTCGCACAGTGGCACTTTTGCTTGGTTTAGGAGGGAATAATTGTTTTTTTTAAAGTTGCATTTTTGAAATTTTTTTAAAGTGGCACGCAATGCCTACTGTATATAACGGTAGTTAGCATTTCTATTAATTCTTATTTTTCTGTGCGTAATTAGCTGTCAAACTGTTGGTCTCTGACGATAAGTTAAAAAGTGCCATTAACAGCAGTAAATTAACGTTAGCTTTGAAGCTAAAAAAAATTGTTCTTTGGAAAAAAACTTTAACTATTTTTGGATTAATTGAAAGTTAAGGGTATGTATGTTTATTTACAAGTGTTTCAAAGATTTTGGATTTAGCTTTTTATATTAAATTGTGAGTCTCTTGATGCGCCCTATGCTTGCCTTGAAATAAATAAAAAATTTGAAAAGAAAAGGTTGCCAATAATTTTGTCCACACTAATCCAGAACCATTTTTAAATTTTTATAATAATTAGATATTACTGCATACAACCCAAGTGAATTCATCTGCAGCCAGGTGCATCTTTGGATATAATGGCCATAACAAGGAGGCAGTTGTATGATGTGTGGGTCGCAGAACCGAGACATAACCTCAAAGACAAAGCCGTCTTGGACTACATATGTACCGTTTTGGGCTACGAAGAACAAGAGAATATTAACAAGAAGTGGTATATTGAATTCCGGAGTCAAGTTCGAGTGTTTTTGGTTAGGCTTCGTACGAGATGGAACCAGGTTAAAAGGTCAAAAACGAGGTTTCTTGCCAAGTTTTCTTCATGGCTTCAAGAAGATATGTATTTCTCAGAGCCAACTGCTCAGGAATATCCAGGTAGACCAAAAAAAAACTTTAATGATCTCACATACTCGGCAAAACAAAAGAGAGTTTCATATTTAGTAGACAATTACTCTTATGAAGAGCTTGCGTTTGCCACAAGAATGAGCTTGAATGCGTGTGGACTTCGTGATGTTGCAAATGTGGTTAAAGAAGTAACAGAATGTTCACCTGACAAGGCTAATGAAATTAAAAAAAGTATTCAGTATTGTCCTGATCAATGCATTCAATATACAGGTAGTGAAGCGTTATCTCTATATGTTGACGCACATTTATCGAAGTATTCATACACGCTAGTGCAGCAAGGTGCCAAAGAAAAGAATGCAAATATTTACCCACCGTATAACTCTCTTATTTTAGTTAAGCAAGAATGCTATCCAGAGGGTATAACGGTTACAAGTACAAAAGCCGAAGTAGATCTCCAATCACTTCTTGACCACACGGTGAATAGAATATTGCAAGCGCAAAGTAGTGCTTTGGGGCAACATATAGAACAGCTAAGACAAGGTCTAACTCTTTTCGTAAAATGGGGTTGTGATGGGTCTTCTGATCACTCTATTTATAATCAACAATTTGACAGCCCAGACTTGAGTGACAGCAGTATGTACGTTGTTTGCTTGGCTCCGCTGCAGCTAAGTTCAAACGAAGGCAACATAGCTATATGGAAAAATGATGCGCCTTCGTCTACTCGTTTTTGCCGCCCTATGAAGCTGTTATTTGAAAGGGAAACTTCTGAAGTTATCAGACGAGAAATTTCACAAATGCAAGAGAAAATTTCCGCCTTGCATTCTACAGTAATTTCAGTGGGAAACGAAAGCATCCAGATAAGCTACCAAATGCAACTAACTATGATAGATGGAAAGACTTTCAGTGTCGTTAGTGATACATCAGTACAAAAATGTCCAATCTGCAAGGCGACACCTAAGACAATGAATAATTTAAATGAAGTTTTTGAACAACGGAGCGATGAGTCATACTAACAATATGGCTTATCGACTTTGCACGCATACATACGATTTATGGAATGCATCCTACATATAGCTTATCGCCTTAAAATAAAAGTGTGGAGAGTTACTTCTACAGAACATAAGGAAATTTTCGAAAATGAAAAACGCGAGGTTCAAAGAAAAATTAAAGATTTGCTGCATATAAACGTAGACATGCCAAAACACGGCTCTGGCACAACCGACACTGGCAATACTGCTAGTCGTTTCTTTGAAAAATATACCTTAGCTTCTGAAGCAACTGGCATAGATGAAGAGCTGATCCGGCGGTTTGGCACAATATTAAGCTGTATGTCCAGTGGCTTTGATATTTCATATGAAAAATTTAAAAAGTACTGCAAAGATACAGCTCAGCACTATGTCCAGCTTTATGGGTGGTATCCCATGCCATCAAGTGTGCACAGAGTATTAGTTCATGGGCCTGAAATTATAAAATCTTGCTCGTTTCCAATTGGCATGATGTCGGAGGAAGCTTTGGAGGCTCGCAACAAAGCCATTCGAAGGTATCGAGAAGTTAGTACCAGAAAATCTTCACGATCAAACACAATGGAAGACCTCATACATGCATTACTATTTACATCCGATCCATTAATTACATTTTTATCTAGAAACCGTAAACAAGCCTTAAAAAGAGACACTGATATAGACGATGAAGTCCGTTCGCTCCTTCAAGAGCTTTAAATTGTGTAAAGATTTCGTTTTAAGTACAAAATTGTAACTCACCGTTTTCTTTGCTTTACTATTATTTTTAGACCTAGCGATTGATACTTCGTACACCACTTAACTCTTATGGAAAATTTTTATAATTGTGTTTTAATTGGAATTTTTGTTACAGAAATATCAGGGCGAAAAAATTCAGACTCTAAGTCTTGTAACCGTTTGCTTTATGACTCTAAAACTTACTGGTCCACAATGCTATATTTTCAGAAATGTATTTAGATACTTGGAATCTTCTAGAAAATTTTCCAAAATTTTTCGAAACATTTTTTAATTAAAAAAAAAAATTGCACAATATTAAGAAGCTGAATTTATACTCACCTGAACTTAGATTTCTTTAAGAAAACAACTCAAATAAAAATAAAAATATTTAGATGTTTCGTAAGAGCTAGAAAGGGGGTGTACCACGTAATAGTAGGCAGGCATAGTACAATGTACTGCATAGGGGGCGGGGTGGGCGGTAGATCAAACATATTTTGTGTATATATTACTAGATATCATACAAATATATAAGAAAAGTTTGAATCAAAAATGTTCATCCATCACTGCGTAATTAATTTTTCTCTCCTAAATCACCCAAAAGTGCCACTGTGCGTCGGCCTTACTCACCTCTGTTATATGGTTTTCCTCAATCAACAAATGAACCAAGATGACGTCACTCACACAGCTGATTCTGTCAAATTCACAAAGAGCGGACTAGCGGTTCCGCGATAGGCGAAATCTCTATTTCTCAATCGTTATCAGTATGTATATGTCTTGCATATGTATATTAGATGCCTTATTTTCTCCATACATTTTGCTAAAGTATTTCAGATCTTCCCTCCGGCAGCAGAATATGATAATAGGATGCTAAAGACCTAACAAAATGGGAAAAAAAATCATTATTGCAAAAACTGAATGAGCTACTCCGAAAACCGCGATTTATAAGACTGTTTTGCTATAACTTCTGATCCTTATATGAAAACACATTCATCTTACAGAAGAAAGAAAAAAAACCTCCAACCTTCCAACCTCATGAAGAATAAGCCGCTAAAGCGAATGGCGTACTCAGTTTTTTAATACAACTAACCAAAAAGTTACCCACGCGGCCTAAAGTGACAATTTGGTACTATTTTTCACGAATTTTCAAATTTATTCGTTAGGATTTTCCAGATAGTAGTAATTTTTCAAAAGCTAACATACTTAAAATTGTAGCTAATTTAATGTAGTTTTTAAAAAAGTGAACAGGTTTTAGATCGAATTATATTTGAACTAGTAAATTAGGCTTAAGTGAAGCCATGTCTGACATACTTTAAATTTTTTTGAAATTTTTTATATTGAAACTTGATATGTATATAGTATGTTAATATTCATGGTGGAATAATAACAAGGTGTTGCCAGTAACTTTACCTTACTTTATCGGCAGGTCTATTCCGGTCACGTATTTTAAAGTAGTAGAAAAGGTACTAATTATTTACTACTATTAATCCGTCGGTGCATTCTATTTCAAATTAAATGTAGAAAAATTTATAATTGCAGGCTTATAAGCCGGAATATATGTTTTTATCGGCAGCTCCACACAGCTTGGACATATATTGTAACTTTAAAAAAGTAAAGGCCGTACAATAAGGCAATTTCCTATAAGACTGTAAATGATTTTTTAAATAGATTAAAACACATAAACATCGATAATATAAGCGAATTCCTAATTTAACCGTGCAGCCACTCTATTTAGTGTGTCAGTACTCCATTTGGCTCAATATTATGACAATGCACCAAAAGTTATTTAATATAAAAAATCGCCTTTCCATACGATTTTTGTGTGCGCCTTTTTCCATTGATAACCACGATATCTTTTATTTTATTACATTTTGAGGATAAAAAATATACAAATCTATAAATTTTAAATATTAATATCGTTCTGAAAACACAAAGTTCTTTAAAAATTGCCATAAAACGAATTACTGAAATGGAATATTTTTGATATTATTTCCCAACGAATAGTAGTATAAAAATTAAGATCGACAGCACTGAAAATAAGCATGCCGATCTTGTCGAAATTGCAACAAACACGTCGCTACTGACAACACCTGGTTATTATTCCACCATGGTTATTATTATTTTTCGTTGCAAAAAAGCCCTATCTCAAACGAAAATACATTGAAAATGTGCTGAGATAGGATGTTTTTGAACCGTGTTCTGAGTTAGAGCATTTTTCAATCAAATTCTAAAATAGGGCGTTTTTCAGCCAAATTTTGAAAGAGGACGTTGTTGAAAAGTTTTCGGATATCGGGCTTTTTCGATCATAGATCGATATATAGTCGCATTTTTCATTGTATGGAAGACGAATAAACACAGTTTGTTTTTATATGGGTTCGAAAAAATTAACGGTAAATTTTAGCCACTTTAAGCTTGCATATAATTAGACTAAAAGTGAACGGGCTATAAAACTGTGTGCTCAAAACACTTCTGAGAAAAAAGGCCCCTATTATGAGTTGCATTCGATTTTCGACTGTGGTCGAAAGTGCTGAGCGAACGAATTTTCATTTGGTATTATGGCGCTCATTCGATGAAGAATAGCGCTATTGTGAATTTCGCTCGTTTAGGTTGTTCACAATAGTATATTTTTCACCGCTGAGAAGCTTTGTTTACAAATCGAGCAAACTAAATATTGTGCTTATACATATTTATGTAAATTTGTTCTAATTAAAATGAAGTAAAAAAGAAAGCAAGTTTATAAAAACGTGGTAAAATGAGTACAACGAGTTCTGGTTCAACGATTCGTCAGAGGATGAGAGCTTAGTAAACTGGCCAGGAGTAGCAAATGTTTAAGAGAGTTTAAGTTTATTAGTCTTTCGAATATATTTTGATATAAAATATATTTAAGAAATTTGTCTACAGATTCATTAAAAAGTTCCGACCATCTAAAGAAGCGTTTGTGAGCCAAATCTATTTACAATATTTTAAAACTATCAACAGCGCTACGATTTTGTTCTCAGAGATCGCGCCAACAGAGTATTGGGATTTTCTTTCACAAGTAAAACCAGCCTTTCGAGCTTGTGTTTAGTATTCACGATGTTAGAACTGCATGAAATTAATAAAAATGGTTTAAAATTAGTGTCTAGCCGCCAAAATGTAAGAAAACAATACAAAATCATACATTTTTAACAATTTTCTAACACTTCGCTACACCATCGAAAGTAAAATTCTGTTCGACAGAAAATTCGATACTCAACGAAAATTTCGACACGCTTGCATAGCTCATAATACGAATTTCACTTTCGATCTTCGATCTTCGATAGCCAGCGAAGATCGAAAATCGAATGCAGCTCATAATAAGGGCCAAAGTTTGATTTTTGGATCAAAATTTGTTGTACTTTTTCGTAGTTTTCTAGGAAGTTTTAATATTGGGTTTATATGGGTTTTGCTTGAAATCGAACTGTATTTATTGCAAATTCCTAGAAATAAGTAAATAAACATGAGAAATAATATCACTTTGAAATGGGGGTATGTATATAATACTTTTGTACGATTTAAAATCAAAGTGGATTTACTAAAATGAACTCAACATATTAAATATAAATTCTGAAATATATCGTTAATTTCAAAAAAAAAAACAAATAAATAGAACTTTAAAAAGTAGTCAATGCTTTTTGTATGACACGAATTTGGATATACGTATACTAGGGTAATGTATTCCTTATTTGATTTCTCAAACAATCCCTTATATGTATAATACTGTGGAACACAAAAAAAAACCTATAGTACGAATATATCAGGTTCGATAGCTGTTGGCCATACCACTAATGTCTCACACTCAGATTTACTAGATCAACTCGTGTTCTTCGAGAAAAAAAAATTTCACGATCCAAAAATCTGAATATAGCGGCCAAATCTTTTTTCTCCAAATATTGAACATTTATCGTTGTTTGGCCTATATTTTGTTGAAAATACCATGCAAAGCAATATGGGCCAAAAAATTCGGAATTTTCAAAATTTTGAGAAAAGAGTTTGGCCCCTATACTCAGATTTTTAAATCGTGAATTGATCTAGTAAAACTGAGTATGAGGCATTATTGGTATGGTCAACAGCTATCAAACCTAAAATATACGCACGAGAAGCCCATATGATAGAGGGGGACAAAAGATCACACGTAAATGAGTTCCTCTATTTGGTCTGTACAATATAAGGGAAACATTTCAAATTCATAAGGGATACTTTTCCTAGTGATGCGGCACATATAAGGGATTATATAAGCCATACTGTTCTAGCTGGGTATTCATCAGCTCAAAAATTTTAAGCATATTATACTACTTCTGTGTATAGAAACACCCCTAATTTGATTATTTTGATTATCTACATATTTATGAGACTACCAAGCCATATATATACCTATTCTGATAATACGAACGCTGTTGAGAAAGCATAAAATTTAGTACTTTTTCCACTAAAAGGCTTTTTTCTTCCCGTTTTTTCTTGTACTTCCAAAATACAATATTGATCTAAGGTAGTTCGAATTCGAGCTTTCACAACGTACAACACCTTTCATTATTGCATCATGAATCTACACAACATACGTAACCTAATTCTTGTTAATAAACCAGCGAAAATTATATGCCCGAATGAAAACTGGCGAGTCATGCGAAAGTTCGAACTAATTGAGAATTGCCCATATCTTTAATTTGATTTTAAGATTTTCGAAGCTTTCGAAAGGGTGAAAATACTTGGACTCAAATTGCTTCTTCCGGCATTCTGCTGGTTCAATATCATTTAGTTTCAACGTGAACGCGGTTTAACTGTTCCATATTTTGAGATTAATTAATTTACCTATTTGAATCACCAAAACAAAAAGTGCTATGTTCCGAATGCGTTCCGTAAAAATAACGAACTTTTTAAAACCGAAAAATTCTGACCGTCCGGCTGCCGAATTTGCACAAACTACAGTGACAGCCGAAATTCACGTGACGAGTATAAAGCAGGGTTCGGAAATTCTCATTTATGATTGTTCGTTTTCATTCATTTATGAGATTTATCATGATCGATAATATTCCAAATCTATTTTTGCATTCTTTTATCGCGAGTGAAAAATGCAAACAAATTAATCATCTCTCAGATTCGAAATGCGATTGACAAAAAAATTTCCGCTGCTTTTCATTCGCGATCGAAAAAAGCAAAGATAGTGAAAAAATTAAATTTTCCTTTTACCCTCCTTCGCGTTTCAACGATCTCGCGTCTTCATCAGGGAGTCTTTATTCGAAAAATAAAAACAAATAAACAATAAACATGATTATTTATAATTATATGAGATCGGTGAGCAAACCCGAAAATTGTACGAGTAACGTGAAACAACAATAAACATGAGGCATTTTTACCAACATATTGTTATGGTACGCATACATTGGGAGCAGCAGTGAGTGCAGGCGGCATGACACAATGGGGTGCACTGTGGCTAGTCATGTCGACTGGGCGGGGTTCTTGCCTCACTCCTGTTCCCTGCGCCATAGCAGAGAAAAGGCATGCCTTGTCAAATGTCTTAACGGACGGACACATAGCAAAAAAAAATTAAAAAAACAACCTAAGGCCGAATATAAGGGCGCCACTGGTGGAGTTGTGACGCCCGGTGCTAGCCCACCCTCATCCATGGCTACCATCGCACCCTAATGTCGGTAGCCCCATATAAAAATTCTAAGGTGCCTTCCTAATTAACAGACAAAGTCAGCATTCCCATTTGTTAATTATAAGATTTATTTATAATTCATTTTCTTAACCTAATTCTCAAAATTAATCATCCTAATGCTAAGTCTCTTAAATCTAAGGTAAGTGTGTTTCAAAGTGATTACGACTAAGGTAAGTATTTGTATAGAGACGCTGTCATCATTAGTGAACCCTATAGAACAAAGGAAACTTGGCATGTTGACCAATCAGGCTCGGCCGCGATATGGCTTGCTAACCTCAACCATCGCGCAGGGAGCAGCGGGGTCGGACGCTGCTACGTCTGGGTTAAAATGGCGCAAATCACTCTGGTGAGCTGCTACCTGTCTCCAAACGACACAGTCCCTGTCTTCAGGGAAAAGCTCGAAGACCTTGAAGACGAATTGCGCGATATAACCGGCCACATAATTGTTGCTGGAGATTTCAACGCAAGAGGCGTGGAATGGGGTATGCCCCAAACAAACACCAGGGGAAGACTGGTCCTTGAAATGGCAGCCCGCATTGGCCTGACCATCCTCAACACCGGAACGACCCCTACATATCGAAGGCCGGGTTTTGGATACTCTATCCCTGTCATAACCCTGGTCTCAGAAAGCCTTCTTCGTAGGGCTGACGGATGGGGAGTGATGGAAGACCTGAGTGGTAGCGACCACAACTACATCACCTTCAAAGTCACTGACATAACGCGAGGGCAAACACGTAGTATCCCTCGCAGGAAACCAGGATGGAACCCGTCTAGGGTCGATGTTCGCAAGTTCGATACGTCACTCCTAGCAGATTCCAAGGTATTTCACCCACAACGGGAGAGATCCATAACAGGGAGTCTTGTACTAAGCTGGTCGAAGAAACTATGCGCTGCATTCACCGGGCATGCAAAGCCTCAATGACACAGAGGAGAGCATGGTCAGGTAAAAAGCAGGTATACTGGTGGAATGACCGAATTGCTGAACTGCGAAGGGCCTGCCATAGAATGCGGAGACTCGCAACGCGCGCTCGTGGTAGACCTGAGGCGCTGACCAGAGCAGCAGCCTACAAAAGCGCTAAGAAAGCACTTGTGGCCGAGATACAGAAGAGTAAACGGAACTGCTGGAAAGCGCTATGTGAAGAAGTGGATCGCGATCCCTGGGGCGAGGGATACAAAATAGTGATGAAAAAGTTCCATACATCATCGCAAGCGATGGATGAGGTCCCAGTTAAGAATATAGTGGATGCGCTATTTCCCACACACCCACTAAGAACCGATACAGTGTTCGTCGAGGAGCAAGCCGAGGCACCACTGTTTTCGACAGACGAGATGAAGCTAGCCCTGCGAAGCATGAAAGCCAGCAAGGCTCCAGGCCCAGATGGCATACCAGCGGAGGCAATCAGGTTAGCAGCGGAAATGAGCCCTGATCTTCTGCTTAACATGTACAACAGCTGCCTTAGGGCCCGGGTATTCTCAAGCTAATGGAAGAAGGCGAGACTGGTGCTTATACCCAAGGGCAAAGGGGACCCAAACTCTCCTTCATCCTTCCGGCCACTCTGCATGCTAGACACAGCAGGCAAAATGATGGAGAGTCTGCTCAAAATACGCTTGACGTCAGCCATAGAAAGCGATGGAGGCCTTTCACCCCGACAACATGGCTTCAGGAAGGGACACTCAACTATAGGAGCAATTGGCGAAGTAGTCGAGGCGGTACATAAGGCCGAAGAAGCCTGCCACCAGGCGCGGCCAATAGTGCTGCTAGTCACACTGCACGTCAAGAACGCCTTCAACTCGGCAAGATGGGACGACATGCTGGAGGCCTTGGAACGGTCATTCAAGGTTCCAACATACTTGCTAGGTATGATCCGGGACTACCTCAGAGACCGTTGGCTTTTGTACGACACAACACAAGGTCAGAGAAAGAGACGTATAACCGGCGGAGCGGCACAGGGGTCTGTACTTGGCCCGGACCACTGGAACGCCACGTATGACAGACTTATGCGCACGGAAATGCCGGAGAGCGCCTTCCTTGTCGCCTTCGCGGACGACGTGGCCGCCGTCATAACAGCAAGAAATGTCCACCTAGCACAGCTCAAGCTAAACAAGGTCATGCGCAACGTCAGTGGATGGATGAGCGATCACGGTCTGCAATTGGCTACAGCCAAAAGGGATATCGTACTCCTCACCAGGAAACGGATCCCAACAATTATAAATATGATGGTCGGACCTCAACTCGTGACGACTTCTAGGTCTACAAAATACCTAGGGGTGAAGCTTGATAGCAAACTCCCATTCTGGGAACACATCCATGGAGTATGTGAAAAAGCTGCGCAGAGCACGGCGGTTCTAAGCCGGCTGATGGCGAACGTGGGCGGCCCGAAGCCATGCCACAGGAAGCTTCTGATGACAGCGGTCCAATCGGTGCTCCTGTACGGGGCAGAAATATGGGCTGACGCATTGAAAGTCAAAAAATACCGGATTCAAATGTCTTCGGTCCACCGCAGAGGGGTACTACGCATTGCATCTGCATACCGTACAGTATCCGCGGACGCGGTTCTAGTTATTTCTGGCGTCATGCCAATAGAGCTACATGCTTACGAGCGAAAAGAGATTTACAATCTCAGTGCCGAGATAGGTC
>NW_023458649.1:79193-81156 GCF_013731165.1 Rhagoletis pomonella | reverse complement strand
TCGCTTGCATGGAGATGTCAGTAGTTCGGAGAGTAGTACCAGTCCCTCGAGGGTTTCACCACGGGTCATCATAACCTTCCCAGATAGTTCCGATAGTTCTTATTCCGAGTGTATGTATTCTTCTACAGCCAATCCTCTGCAGGCTCGAATTCTTAGGCCTTCACGTAGGGATGTCGCATGCCTGACTCAATTCCCAGTTAGTTTAGAGAAAAGAGAACAGGATTATGAACGGATAAGGGCGGATATTTTCGAAGGGCCACCAAAACTTGTGGTTTCTGAAAATATACTACAGTGTAGGAAAAGATATTCTAGCCGAGTAAATATGCGTAAACTTTTGCAAAGTACTAAAATTCTGATAACACCAGATGATAGACCGTTAGCAAGGATTAAAATACACGATAGTTTCGTTGTTGGTTTGTTGGATTCCGGAGCAAACGTTTCCATTCTTGGAAACGGATGTGAAGAATTCCTAAAAAAATGTAAAATATCATTCTTTGCGCGCTTTTGTCTACACAGCTGGTGGCAAACAGCAGAAAATACTCGGCTCGATATCTTTACCGGTCACTTTTAAAAATATTACGAGGACTATTCGCTTTTATCTTGTACCGTCATTAATCCAAGGAGCATACCTGGGAGCTGATTTCTGGAAGGCATTTGCGTTAGCACCCGATATATTTCCAAGCGTTTCCTGTTTAGATTTTCCAAATGAAGATGAGCCAAACTTCCATCAGCTCACACCAGATCAGAAGGTAGCCTTGCAAGAAGTTGCCCAGGAGTTTCCCTCGTTCGAAAAGCTAGGACTAGGTCAAACCAATTTAGTGAGGAATCGAATTCACCATGGTGTAGTCCAGCGGTACTAGTCCGGAAACCAGGCAAAGTCAGGCTGTGAATAGATTCCAGGAAGGTGAACGCGGTCACCAAGAAGGACACGTATCCGTTGCCCCATATTAATGGACTGTTGAGCAGGTTAAAGGATACATACTGTATAAGTGGTATTGATTTGAAGGATGCTTTCTTCCAAATCACATTAACGGAATCGTCTAAGAAAAAGACAGCATTTGCGGTTCCAGGGGTGCCCTTTGGCCTGTGCAACGGTCCACAAACAATGAGTCGGCTGATGGATAAGGCTATTCCTTCACGGTAACGAGAGAACGTCTTCGTCTACCTGGATGATCTGATGGTATGCAGCTCAAACTTTGAAGACCATTTGGAATTGCTGAGGGAAGTGGCGAAATGCTTACGGGAAGCGGGACTTACAATCAACGTGAAGAAGAGCAAGTTCTGCCAGAAGGAAATTCGGTATCTCGGGTACTTGATAGGGAATGGTTGTTTGAAAGTAGACCCAGGCAAAATAGAAGCCATAAATGATTTTCCGATTCCCAAGTCTCCTCGTCAGGTTCGCAGGTTTATATGAATGGCAAATTGGTACAGGTCGTTAATTACCAACTTTGCAGATTTGGCCGGTCCAATGACAGATTGCCTTCGAAAGTCACCTGGCCCATTTAAGCTAGCTCCTGAGGCAGTCGAAGCATTTGGTAAACTTAAAGTTGCACTCTGTTCAGCGCCTGTCTTGGCACAACTCGATTTTAGTAAATAATTCGTGACCAGGGATGCCGTTTGGATCTAAATAGATCCAATTGGATACATTTTTATACGAATTTTTGCGGGATACTATATGTGGATACTTTTTTAAATCGGCCAAAATTTTATATTTTCTATAAAGTTTTTTTCGTTAAAAAATAGATTTTCATTAATGACGTTTTCTAGATGTTTTAAAAATCGCTACTTAAGCGCGAAATTAGAGCGTTTTATTTTTTGTGAATGAAGCAATGAACATATGAAGAGATCTCACCAAAGCAGTGTAATAAGAGCTTTAACAGACCGCAGCGTTGATCCGGATCAACTCGGGAATTAACTGCAGTTAATCCGGATTAAGTCCCAGTTAATCCCGATCAACTCGGGA
>NW_023458649.1:75704-79093 GCF_013731165.1 Rhagoletis pomonella | reverse complement strand
CAAAGCTATAAAACACTAAATCATTTTGTTGTGCTATCCAAAAGATCGGCTGGTGACTGGAGATACACAGTTGTAAGTATGAATGTTCGGTGCTACATAATTGCGTATATACAAATGTATAAACTTTTGGCACGTACAACGGGACAATGTCGGCAATAACTCCTATAAGTGGAAAATGAGATTTGCAATACATGCCCGAATGCGCAAATATAAATCGCGTGCTAACTTGCGTAGGTACAGTGACGGGCAAAACTGTAACATGGTTTAACACTTTTTACTTCAGCCATCGCTATCTTTCCAAGTTCTAACGACTTTCATACTTTTGTTGTATATTCTTGTTGGTACATCCCTAATCCCTCTCCCATAACGATTTGAAGTCAATACAACAACAATAAAAAAACCAGCAGAAAAAAATGTAAATTAAGGCAGATGTTACAGTTTTGCACTCATACATTTTTAAGAACTTTTTAACAATTTTCACGAAAAAAAGAACTACTAACACAATGTTCAGTACTCTTTTGCTTGTTTCAGTTCCTGGATACGATTTGGCATACCTTATTTGTATCTCTGTAAAAATTCTGGAGGTATATCCTTAGTTTGCTTTCACAGCTCATATACTCGATTTTACGGACTTGGATACTTAGTCAGCTATGCTTTTAGTTGTTTTCGCAAATTCTCAATGAGATTTATGTCCGCGGATTGTGGAGGTCATTTGAAATCAGCAAATTTTTGCTTTTGTATCCAGTCTTTGTGAATATGTGCAGTGGGTTTTGGGTGATTTTTCAGCAGAAACTCTAATTTTTTCGACTACATCTTGCAAATTTTGTTGAAATATGAACAGATACTGTTCCTCACGCATAATCTGTACTAACAGATCAAGAAAATGTTTGAAATACAACCCCAAACTATTATTGACCGACCACTTTTATTCACAGTTTGCCTTACATGCTGCGCATGGGCTTAATTTGGGTCTTTGACCCAATAGCATGCCCGGCCATCTGATTGAAAGCGATTAATTTAGTCGTTTTAGTCATTGTCGGACCAAATAACCTTCAATTGAAACTTAAAAATATGTTTTTATTGCATTCTGAACGGCCTAACATATCCCAATAGGCAACGGTTCGGATTTCGTGCGATGCAGCAAAATGCTGCCGCACTCGCACATGTATTTTGATCAGATTTGTTTTTTTCTTCTTTTATGATCCTTTGCGCTCAATTTGGCAATTCTTCGCCTCGCTGTCTATTGATTTGCGTTAAAGTTTAATACCTTAAGCGCTTCTGTAATAGTGGCTGCATCGCTACTTGCTGCTAAGTTCACAAGATACCGTACCGTAATATTTTTTGACAGACTTCCTTTGCTCTTGGGAACACTTTAGGCTATATTTTTTTCTCAGTCTTAACATTTTCAAGTAGCAAATTCCAAAATTGTTTGCCACTTTTCGTGCGGTCCCGCCTTTCCGCAGTAAATCTATTATTTACATTTATGGTTCCTGATTAACTATATTATTTACTGGTGATCACTTCTTCAATAAATTACAATACAGAAAAAAGTCATCTGACTTCCAACTAAGTAAGAGATAACTGTCAAATGCAAAACTGAGAGTGAGTGCGAAACTGTAACATCTGCCTCAATTTAAATTTTTGTCTGCTGGTTTTTTTATTGTCGTTGTATTGACTTCAAATCGTTATGAGAGAGGGAGCAGGGATGTACCAACAAGAATATACAACAAAAGGATGAAAGTCTTTTGAACTTGGAAATATAGCGATGGCTGCATTAAAAAGAGTTACACCATGTTACAGTTTTGCTCGTCACTGTATATGTTCGATACTTGGCCGCGAGTGAATATTTGCATACCACACCTAGATTTTTTGCTTTTGTGCAGTTCTCGAGAGTCGTGCTCTAATTTTGGAAGTAAATATATACATATATATATTTTTTTTGTGTGATCAAACATAGTCCAGTAGCTAAGGGTTTAACTCGGGTTGTATCTTTTCTTTTCAGGTATTCGAAGAGATACAATACAAGCCGCCATACACCACCGGCATCGAGCCGCAGTGCGGAACCGGCATCAAGCCGTAGAACAACACCAGCAACAAGCCGCCATACAACAACGGCATCGAGCGCAGTGCGGAACCGGCATCAAGCCATAGCACAATACCGGCATCAAGCCGCAGTGCGGAACCGGCATCAAGCCGTAGCACAAAACCGGCAACAAGTCGCCATACACCACCGGCATCGAGCGCAGTGCGGAACCGGCATCAAGCCGTAGCACAACACCGACAGCAAGCCGCCATATACCACCGGCGCCGAGCGTAGTGCGGAACCGGCATCAGGCTGCAGCACAACACAGCATCAGCCGCAGCACAACAACGGTTGCCACAGTATCCGCAGCTGTATCACCACAACAACAACATAACCGACAACAACCACAACAGCAGTGCCCCACCAAGACAATATAACTTTTGAAAGAACTTAGAAAGTAAGGGAAAATGGTAGAAAAGACAAAAGAATAACAAGAGATGAAAAACAGAATCTTTAAAATTAAATTTTTTTTTTTAACTAAGAATTAAAACAATAAAATGTAAACCAAAGAAAACAAAAGGAAATTTAATAGTACGAGCTAAAATAATTTTTGTTTATATTCTTATATACATACATATATACATATACTAGCAGACCCGACGAACTTCGTCCCGCCCAAAATTAATTTTTTTATTGAAACATTTGGTCCAACGTTTCTCCAGCAATTCATGTTCACGCAGGCATATCCTCAATTGCCGTCCTAAATAACCTGACGAAAGCGTTATACCAGGACGAAGTCCTTGCGGCTCGATAGTGAATCGTCCTTGAATCTGTATAGTATAGTTGGTGGCAATTTCTAAAATGGTGAGTATCATTGGTCCACTTTCTGTTTAGTCACCGTAAATCAAGGACCGCAAGTGTTCTGATGGGTGATTTAACGG
Organism: Rhagoletis pomonella; assembly: GCF_013731165.1. Taxonomy (NCBI): domain Eukaryota; kingdom Metazoa; phylum Arthropoda; class Insecta; order Diptera; family Tephritidae; genus Rhagoletis; species Rhagoletis pomonella. The sequence continues at coordinate 76,129 of NW_023458649.1, read as the reverse complement.
GACTAATTTGACTGTGATGCCTGGTGCCTCCGGATTGACAATTTTTACCAAATAACTCGGCTCCAGTGCCACTAAAAATTATCATTAAAATCGGTTCGGTCGTTTAGGAGGAGTCAGGCCACCACAAAAAGTCTTTTACATACTGACACTCTTCGGCATTTTTTCCCATATAAAAAACTCTCACGCATTCGTTATACGGAAAAAATGCGCAACATCATCAGCGAAAAAAAATTATCAAAAATCAACGGTATCTTATAGCCATTTAAAACTTGCACTTTATGATACTCAAATTGAGTGAACTACAAAATTGCATACTAAAAATTTGGTGCCATTTGATGCAAAATGAACTATATTTCTATAAAATATTGACCAAAAATTTATTATGAAAAGGAAAAAACACTGTATTCTGGGTGTATATATTTACA
>NW_023458649.1:56022-75604 GCF_013731165.1 Rhagoletis pomonella | reverse complement strand
CAATTATGTACGTACAAAGCACTTAAGTATTTGAGTGCCTAACATTTTTCTTATATATATGTACAGGAGTATGAATATAAATTCCGCAAGAAAATAAACTGTTTTACTTTGAAACCTTTGCTCGAAACCTAAAGTCATAGCGCGTAGTCGCATCGTTTTATTTTTGCATTAGTTGGCAAAAACGCTTGCCAGCTCAAAACAGTCCTTAATAAAAAAAAATTAACAAATGGGTTCGGTGGCGACATGGTTCGAAGTAGATGCAGACCAAGTGGAGGAACGAATGCATTTGAGAGCGGTTAGAGATAAGGCCAACATATTCACTCTCAATGATAAATGGTAAAAGGATTGCTTTGTTTCCGACTATTTATATTTTATGTATTTATAATTATCCTTTTACGGTTTTGCGCAAAATTTCCGCCTAAACAAGCAGGCGTTTCGATGCCATTACGACAAAGTTAAGCACCCCTCGAAAATCGACAGCAATTCCGCCAAGCCAAGCTGCCCGTCGCACTGAAATTATTGAGGCAAGGAGGATACCAACACCAAATAGGTCAAGAGCAACACGTAGGCCTTTCTCAGCAGTCAATGTCACGCTGCCTCATTGAAGTGCGTAACTCCATTAAGAAAACGCCAATATTTCAAATTGCCGAGGCTTTGTATTTGGTTGTTTGATTTTAGTTGTCCTAAAAATGATTTTTGATTAAAAGAATACATATTTTCACAACTATTATTGCAATTACTTACATTTTTGCGGACGTCACAACTATTATTGCAATTACTTACATTTTTGCGGACGTCCGAGTGCTTGGTTGCTGTCGAATAGAATTCTCTACAATTCCACCATTTTGACATTTGCTTTCGATGCAGGGAGTACCAAATTTCTGAAAATCCGAAAAGGGATAAATAAAATTCGAAAGGAACGAAATGGAATTCGAACATCGAACTAATATTATTCGAAAGGTGCTTTCAGGGTACCAATTTCTTTCGAATCGAACCACAGAGTAAGGGCCCTGATTGACACTACTCATCGGTTAACATCGTTATCGACGTTACCGACACCGTGTTATATGAATGAAATCGATAACGATGTTAACCGATGATTACTGTCAACCACACTTTGATCAACCGGCCGTAATAGTTGCATACCAGTGTACTGCAGCAAGATACTTACATTTCAAGCTACTTGAAAGCTTACTTGTATTCACTGGGCTTAGTTCGAAACAAGCAAGTAAATGCTAGGCTTGCTTGTTGGATTTCAACTCATACTCGTACTTGATTTACTGCAAACATATCCATGTGTATGTCCAACAGGGTATGGATTAGCGAAACAACAACACACTAAGGGCCAGTTTTTCAGTGCGCGGCCGTAGTTTAAACTTAGTTTAAACGCCCGTTCTGGCTAGTTTAAACTACGATCAGCCAATCAAATGTCAGCCAGCTGTTCAATTTAAACTCAGTTTACTTAATCTAAGCTTAAACTGACACTGAAAAACTGGCCCTAAAACATAACAATACCCTTTGGATCTAACAAGCTGATTCACGGTTTGCAATATGTACGTACATATGTATTTACAAGTGCTGCTGCTGTATTCAAACTTGTTCGATTTAAGCTACTACCTTATTCATTTGCATTCAAGCTATGAGTTTAATTGGTTTGTATGAAACAAGTGTGAATCATACTTGCGCTTGTATTTTTTCAAGTAGCTTGAAAACGTAAATGAATCGGCATGTGCAGTACACTGTTGCATTCATACATATATACACAACAATAGTTACATGCATGTATACTTAACAATAATTACATACACACATAATATTACTTGAAACTCACATTAAATATTGACAAGAATTTTACATTCATTTGCACTATTTGAAAGTAATACAACATTTAAGAAGAATTATTCGAATGTATTCTTATTTATATTTTAATTTTATTACGGTTGCTTATGTATTTTTCATGTTGTCGACGTCTTCCTTAAATTGATTGCGTTGTCCAATTGTTTTTGTATTCGTAGGCTCTCCACTGTCATTCTCCTTCTTTCTCCTCTTTCGATGTCCAAAATTTTTGTGTTGCCGAAGTCCGCTATATGTTTGTGCGTTGTCAAGCGTTGATCCAGGGCTGTTGTCATATTTTTGTTTCTCGCGTCCCCTCTATGTCCATTAATTCTTTTTTTGTGCCTACGTAGCATTTATTACAGCTTTCGTTATCATTTCCCTTTATTTGGTGCACTACATTGTGTTGTTGCTCCTTTTCAATCTTTCTTTGATTTTCGTAAACAATTGGTTGAGTGAATTATGGGGCTTGTGTGCATACATATATCACATTCTCATTTTTTATTGTTCTCCGGAGTACTTGGTTATTTGTAAGTCCTGGTATGTATGTCACCCCAATGTATTTTTTGTTAGTGTTGTTTGGCTGTACTTTTGTTTTGGCTCGGTTGGCGAATTTTGTTTATTGTTGTTTGTAAAAATCTTTCTATTAACGCGTGCGTGTAGCGACTTTGTGCAATATATATTTTTTTTTTGTTGTTTTCCTCTGTAAATTCTTCATCGCTGAGCAGATGAACTTTTCTAATGAGACTGGTAGCGGTGTATATTTTTTGTTTCCATAGGTGATTGGAATGAAAATTTATCAATCTCCCCGATGCAATGGATTTTGCATACCAGTTCAGCAGAATTCGGTTTCGTTTTTTATGCACTTCTATATCTAGGAAGCCAATTTTGTTGTTTTTTTTTCCTTTTCGACTGTAAATTGTATTTTTGTATGTTGTGTATTTAATGTTTTTAGTATGTCTTCCGCGTCTTTTGCTTTAATTATTGCAAACATATCGAGCCCTAACCGCCAAAATAAAGTAAGCGACATTTTTTTCAAAATTTTCTTTTTGATGCAGAAATATTCCTAGAGCATCTAGATGCATTTCTGCATCAAAAAAAAAATTGAAAAAAATGTCGCTTACGTTATTTTGGCGGTTAGGGCTCGATATCGTCTACATATTTATTTATGTATTTTATATGTACGTCGCTTTGTTTAAGTTCAGCTATACTGTCGTCCAATATTTTCTCAAGTACGATATCCGCTATGGTAGGGGATAATGGGTTACCCATTGGAATGTCATAAATTTGTTGAAAAAGGGTGGTATTATATTTGAAGTAATTGTTATCCCGTAAGCAAAACTCGAGTATGGCATGAAATTCTTTTTTTACCTTCCTTTTATTAACTCGGGATGTAACTATGTAATATTGATGCGCCTAAAAGATGCAGCGATTTCTATTCTCAAGTTACATACCTGATGACAGTACGAACGGCAATTATAATAGGGAGGTTTTAGTTTTTTAAACTATAATTTTATTGTGTAATGTTTGTAAAATTCTCAAAATTTTTCCATTTATTCATAATTGTCTGTATGGCTTAATGTATCGGGATTTTCGAGAATAGTGATATGACATCGAATGATATTAAAATTTCATTTTCTTCAATTGTAATACTTTTTGGATATTCCTTCAGTTGATACGAATTCCTTATATTATATTCGTCAGAGATTATGTTTTTTAAAATGTTGCCAATAAACTTCGATAATCTGTAGCAGGGAACATTTGTAGGCGAGGATATTGGTCGGAGAGGTGTACCGGTTTTATGAATTTTGGGTAGTCCGTATAATCTAGGAGCATTGGCTGCTGTGCATGTCAAGTGGAACTTTTGTTTTGCGTAAATTTTTTTCTGCTTGAATAAGTCTTTTACTATGTTGTTGTTTTTCCTTAATAACTGTTGGGTAGGATCACTTCTTAAAGTTTTGTATGTTGTTTTGTCATTCAGTAATTCCCTCATTCTATCATCGTAATTCTTTTTGTAGATCATGACCGTTTTATTTCCTTTATCTGCTTGTTATTATTATTTCTTCCTTGTGTTGGCCTATAAATTTTCTGGTGCCTGCATACGTTTTCAATATAAATTTGTCTTTCGTACTGTTACTTAATCTGTCATAGAATGTATTGATTGACCATAAGTATATTTTGAAAATGCAGGACAATTTTTCGAAAAATTTACCCACATATAATTGCGTAGTATAAAAATAACAAAAGTATACCTCGCCATTTGAATAGCGCACCCTTTTTTTGATTTTCTACCATACAAAGTATGCTTGACAAAATTTTTATATGGAAGAAAATGCGCAGCACAGTCAACAAAAAAAAATGTCGCCCCTATGTTTATTTTTTTTAATTTTCAAAAATTTTTTAAATGGGATGTAGACGTAGAATATGCTATATTTTTATAAAAAGTTAATGAATATTAAACAAACAAAAGGAAAACTGTACCTACTAAGTATTAAAAGGACGCGCTATTTAAATAACGAAGAGTGTATATTTCTTAATTATTAATCCAATTTTAAACTTTAAACATAAATCACATTTGCTTCATTGGTATTAATTTTTTAGTAGTGAATATTTACAAAATTATAATAAGGCATATTACATATTACTTTACACGAAATATGAACCTCTGTAAAGTAAATTTTTTAGGCAAACTTTGGGTAGTTGAACAGGAAAAAATACCCATGGTTTCAAAGAAGTGTTTTCGAGATTTGTTCGAAAAACGTATTTTTAGTACTTTTTCAGTTATTCCTCAATATCTCATGAAACGACCAACAGTTCGAAAGGTATTGATGGGCTCTTCGCTAAAATATATATTTTTTGTGCAGATTGTGTTCCGTAACATCTACATTTCTAATCAGATTTTCATTTACTATAAAAAGAAAATGATTGAAATTTAAATTTTTTGATTTTGGTCGCTTGTAACACTAATAATTTTCATCGAAATCGGCAAAGTAATATATTTTTGTAAGAGGACTGTAGGTTGCTTATGTTGATTGGAAAAGTTTTTCATGAGATATTGACGAATAGGTTCGAAATGTACCAAAAACACGTTTTTCAAAAAAATTACGAAAGCGCTTGTGTGAAAGGAAAATTGGCTTGGCTTGGCTTTTCTTATGCGATTACCACAAAATTTATAGAACAGTTTTATCGATATATTTGATGCTGGTCTTCAATTTCTCGTCATCTATTCGCCATAACCGTATTAGAACGCATTGACTAGTTGAACCTTCAAAACCAGCTTACCCTTATGTAGTTATCAATTAGTTATCGACACTGCTTTTATTTCGATAAGTAAGAGTTAATTTTAAAATATCGAAGAAAATGCGGGACAAAGGCAGGACACTTGGGAAAAATCAGTACATTTTGGGGGTTTTCTGTTTTGAAAAACTACGCAGGACAGACCTTTAAATAACAGTACGGTCCTGCAAAAAACAGAACGGATGGTCACCGTATGTATGCCTTGCTCTAAGTCGGCAATTATGGCAATCGGAAAATGTTTTCTTAGACACCGGCAATGTGAATTTTCCTCCAAGTGACAGTAGCCAACGGGAATACTTAGGCATGGGAATATCTGCTTTATTTATAAACCAACTCAACTCAACTGGCGGACTTCGGCAACACAGACATTTTGGACATCGAAAGACGAGAATGACATTGGAGAGCTTACGAATACAATAACAATTGGACAAGGCAATCAACTTTAAGACTGGGTTCACACAGAGAAACTTTTGTTGCTCATTTTCGGTGATTTCTCTTTTGGTGTTGCCCTTCGCGTTCACACAGAGCAATTGTTTTGTACACAATTATTGATGTCAGCTCTAAACGACCAACTAGAATTATTCAGACGAACGAGAGGACAAAGCGTGTTACCCCTTCCCCCTTCCTCGTCACTCTCTCCCCCACAAGTAGGAGTTGCCGCGACAAAAGTTTTACTGTCTGAACCTAGACTAAGGATGACGTCGACAACAGGAAAAATACATATGCAGCCGTAATAATATTAAAATATAAATAAGCAAACATTCGAATAAGTCTTCCTAAATGTTGTGCAAATTAATGTAAAATTCTTGTCATTATTTAATGTGAGTTTCAAGTAATATTATGTGTGTAGGTAATTATTGTTAAGTATACATGTATGTATGTAACTATTGTTGTGTATATATGTATTTATGCAACTAATATTATGTTTTTGTTAATCATGGTTTTCGTTCTTCATGTTTATTGTTAATCGTTTAAATAAAACAGACTCTCTGAAGATGACACGAGAGAGTCGAAACGCGAAGGAGGGACAAGGGGAAAATATTAACATTTCGCCTTTTTACTCCGTCGACCGAAGCAGCTCCAACCCAGCAAACAAAATTCATAGGAATATGGCCCATACAAAAGTATATGTGACCTGGTCTACGAAAAGGGAGCTTACGTGCGAAAACTAGTTTGCTGTGAAAAAGCTGTTAAAAGTAAGCAACTCGTTTCGTCAGTTTCTCATTATCTCGTTAATTGTTCTCCGCGCCGGACGTCCAGTAAGTGTTGTTGTTGGTCCAGTAAGTGTTGTTGTTGGTCCAGTAAGTGTTGTTGTTGGTCGGATTATTATTATAGTTCATCGTGTAAGTTGCTAGTGTGGAACATTTTAAAAAGTAACACTGAAGAAGTGACGTTTACTGTTTCTGTTGATTATCGTCTTCGCATTTCGCATGAAATGAAACATGAGTGTTGATGAGGAGTTCAGTGCCGTATACGGACAATATTTCCATGAAAAGGATGATGAAAACGATGATGAAAACTATGAAGAGAGCGATGATGATGAAGACAAGGTATGTGTATCTCAGGCAGAAGATGATACCGAACAAACTTTTGTTAAGATGGACCTGTATGTTGTTGATGTAAAGGAGGAGGAGCTGGTAACACATAGTACATAATGGTAATACATAAACTACTCAGCATTATTATTTTTGGCCCATAATACGTTTTTCTAGTGTATAATCATGTCTTTATAGCTTATAATTCAATGTATTTTGTTCATTACCAATAAATTATATTTTGTCGTATTTTTACTCTTCTTTCTCTACATTTTTAGTACACTTCTAAGCAAGTTAGGATTTTCTGCTTTTCACCACGTGAAAAAGCATCTCATCTTCCATCCGAATCAACCAAAAAGTGAAAATTGATTTTTTGACACCTAAGCCCCCTTCCCGTAGACCAGGTCACATACATATATTGTTTTTGGTTTTTGTAATTTTTCTTACTTCTTTTTCGCTCTGTAACTTATTAAAAAACGAATAAAAAAGTGGTGCACGAGGATCATAGTAAAATAGTATATTGTACAATGAAGCACATACATATTTGACTAAATTTTCCAAGTGCGATCGATGTGCTAATAAAAAATATGCATTTTTACTTTTGTGCACTCATCGTTACCTTTTAAAGAAGTTGTTTTTTTTTAACTATCTTCTAATGAGAGCACATACGCCTGTCACGTCTATATTGATTCCTTTTATGCTCCAAAACACTATAAAAGTTGTCCGATAACAGTTTGAGGCACGCACCAACTACTATAAGACCCGCGAGTGGCACAATTAAAAAAAAATGGAGTCACGCCACTTTGACTCTTCTCAACTTCTTTTCTATGACAATCACATACTTCTACCGAGCTGCATTCGATTCTCCTCTCCAAATGCTACCAGCTAATTATAAACTGAAACATGAGCAATCAACGCACCAATTTTTGCATCGTAAAAATACAAAAAAAATGTAGGAGACACACTTTTATTTGTGATAATTTCCCTACTTTATTTCTGAATTATATGCATATTTCGATAGAAAATATGTACGGTGGTCCCTTTTTTGCGTTTACATAATCTACACCATGATGCAATAATGAAAGGTGTTATACGTTGGCAACTTCTCGCTCTAATCCGCCATCTTGAACTACGTTAGGAGAAACTGTGTCGCTTTTTTGTTAATTTCACTGAACATTTCCCAAAATATTAGAAAAAAGTTCTAAACAGCTACATCAAAATTTTCGTTGTTCGTTTTGTTCTTATTCGCTGACATTTGTTTTATAATTGCGTGAAATTTGGTAAGTATTGGGCACGTTCAGTAACTGTTGCGATTGCGCCTTATGAACGTGTTGTTTTGTACTTCTGATCCACTGAACAGTTGCGTTTTAAATCATCGTAATATTTTTATGATCATTTGAGACAACATGTTGCGTGTTTTGAATTTGACAACTAATGTATCAAGCCGTTCAGAAGACGCATTACGATCACTGATTTTTTAGCAACGATTGCGCTCAACTGCTGCGCCTTCTGAACCTACCCATTGTAATAACACCGAATTATTTTACAAATAAATTATAATTTTGCATTTATTAGGTAATTTCCCTAATGTTTTCCTGGCCTGTGCTGGGGGGCTACTCTGCGATGCGTAACGCAATGCGATGCGAAAACTATTTGGCACTCTGTATTGCCAAGACCGATAGAATACAAGATTGCGCTGATTGATGTGAAATTCGGGAGAGTAACGTGAATATGACGTCATCGCAGATTTGCCGGTGGAGAGAGCTGAGAGAGATCTATCAGTCTACAAGAATGATAGAATAGAATAGAATACACAATTGAGAGTGAGAAATGCCAAAACGCATAGGAAAATATGTAAATAATGCCGAATAATGTGTTAATATCAATATTAAATGGTCAAATTTTGCAGGAATTAATAAATATGCAAAGTTTAATTAAATAGGAACTCGTAGCATTATTTTGGGCACGTAGGCATTTAGGTAAGTACGATTTTCAGCTCTTGCAGGTTGTTGGAAAAATGCATGAAGTTATATGTATGTAGAAAAAAACTTACTTTTATCGCACGCTTGCCTTTTGCTTTCACTTTTACAATTTGCCACTGCAGACTTCATTGTGCCTTGCAATGTTTAAATAATTGTGTAAAACTACGCAGAAATATTACCGCACAAATAGTTAAATTGGATATGTTTAGTTAGTTGCCCACTTATTTTGGGTTAGTGAGGGGAGGGCAAGGGGGCGCGGGTCTTGGTATCTAGCATAGTTCACACTTTGTAAAAGATCACACCTGCTCCCTCTAGACCTTCCCCATACCCCTGGGGAACCATTGGAAAATGGTCTAAATTTAGCATTTTGACACCGGAAATTTGAACTCGATAAACAGTACTTTTGTGCAGAACACCTTTCTATTGTCAAAGGTATTCAACATTTATTGAATTCCGGCAACAAGGACCAGATTTTAAATATCCGCTGTTGAAAGCAGCTGCGTACCGTATATTTTCCATTCCATTCAAATGAAATTCGTAATGTCAAAATAGCGTTCACAATTAGTTGCATTTGCGTACCTGATAATTATTGAAAGTTATAAAAACGATCAGCTTTTTGTGTTCGCGTACGCAAAAAACTTGAAAAGTAGGGGAAACTGAGAGAACACAATAACATTTAATTTTGACGGAAAATTGCTAGTTTCTGGTGGAAAAATTTTTGCCAACAAGAAAACAGCTGGTTGGCATTTGCGCAAATTCCTAAATTTAATTTGATGCTTTGGAAGTTAAAATAGTAAAGTGCGACTAAATAAACTTTTAGGAAGTAAGTAATTATTCGTTTAGTCAGTGAACTGTGTCAGGATAAGACTTCGAGATTTGTTTTCTAACGTTTTCAATTTTATACTTTTGAATGTAAACAAAATTTCTATCAGATCTTTGTCTAACTTGCAAATTTCTACAAATTTTCTGTTCGCGTACTATTTTGGATATTTTTCCCTTGACAGATGACATTTCGCCGAAATTTTGCTGTTGGACATTTTTTACTGGAGATTTTAAACGAACATACCTATTGACCAACCAACATTTAACAGAACTGTTCGAACGGGTTTAACTGACGTAAAACCAGATATTGAAAATTTAGCCAAAAGCTTCTTTTGAATTTTCTTAAATATCTATCTTACGTACGTTAGAATAATAATGAAATTAATGTTTTTCATTTCTAATAATAATTTTATTTTTTAAAAATAAAATTTTTGTTTTTGCTGGTTTTTTGTGGCTCATTGTATCATTTAGAATTTACTTGTGGCCCTTTTCGGCGTCGGCCTTACTCACCTCTGTTATATGGTTTTCCTCAATCAACAATTGCACCAAGATGACGCCACTCACACAGCTGATTCTGTCAAATTCACAAAGAGCGGACTAGCGGTTCCGCGATAGGCGAAATCTCTATTTCTCTTAATCGTTATCAGTATGTATATGTCTTGCATATGTATATTAGATGCCTTATTTTCTCCATACATTTTGCTAAAGTATTTCAGATCTTCCCTCCGGCAGCAGAATATGATAATAGGATGCTAAAGACCTAACAAAATGGAAAAAAAAATCATTATTGCAAAAACTGCATGAGCTACTCCGAAAACCGCGATTTATAAGACTGTGTTGCTATAACTTCTGATCCTTATATGAAAACACATTCATCTTACAGAAGAAAGAAAAAAAAATATCCAACCTCATGAAGAATAAGCCGCTAAAGCGAATGGCGTACTCAGTTTTTTAATACAACTAACCAAAAAAGTTACCCACGCGGCCTAAAGTGACAATTTGGTACTTTTTTCACGAATTTTCAAATTTATTCGTTAGGATTTTCCAGATAGTAGTAATTTTTCCAAAACGAAAATACTTAAAATTGTAGCTAATTTAATGTAGTTTTTAAAAAAGTGAACAGGTTTTAGATCGAATTATATTTGAACTAGTAAATTAGGCTTAAGTGAAGCCATGTCTGACATACTTTAAATTTTTTTGAAATTTTTTATATTGAAACTTGATATGTATATAGTTTGTTATTATTCATGGTGGAATAATAACAAGGTGTTGCCAGTAACTATACCTTACTTTTTCGGCAGGTCTATTCCGGTCACGTATTTTAAAGTAGTAGAAAAGGTACTAATTACACTGGTCTACAAATTTCAACTTTTTTTCTGCGAATAAGACGGGACCTGGTGTTTCTGAACGGATTTTTCGTGCTGAACACGAATCCGGGGTCAAAAATGTCCCATCACGTCACGTTTTCGAGAAAAAAGGGGTTGAAACCCCTAAAAGCAGCGTTTTTGGCCATTTTCGAAAAATTATAGAGCTGAACCCTGACGTGGTACAAATTTTGCATATATCAGAAATTAAAGGCTAAACCGTGCCCTTTCGAATGAGCCCTATGCCGAATTGGTCGCGTGCACCCTTAAAGCAGGGGGTGTATTTGTGTTTAGGGGTGCAGGAAAAATTGATCACAGAAAGAATTTAATCTTAAACGATCATAGAAAATTAATAATGCCAAGGTTTTAACTATATTAAAAGTCGCTGATTACGAATCTGCAGTTAGATTTTAAAAATTTAAGATGACGGGTCGAATATGGTGGATATAAAAAATAAACTGAAATTCGCTAAATAAAAATTTTTAAGTCCGCCATATTGGATCCGCCATTTTGAATTTTTAAAATCTAACTTCAGATTCGTAATCAGCGACTCTTAATGTAGTTAAGACCTTAGCATCATTCATTTTATATGGTCGTTTAAGATGAAATTCTTTCTGCGATCAATTTTCCCTGGACTCCTAGACACAAATACACCCCCTGATCTAAGGGTGCATGCGATTAATTCGGCATAGGGCTCATTCGAAAGGGCACGATTTAGCCTTTAATTTCTGACATATACAAAGTTTGTAGCACGTCAGGGTTCAGCTCTACAATTTTTCAAAAATGGCCAAAAACGCTGTTTTTAGGGGTTTCAACCCCTTTTTTCTCGAAAACGTGACGTGATGGGAAGTTTTGGACCCCAGATTCGTGTTCAGCACGAAAAATCCGTTCGGAAACACCAGGTCCCGTCTTATTCGCAAAACCCTTGTAGACCAGTGTTATTTACTACTATTAATCCGTTGGTGCATTCTATTTCAAATTAAATATAGAACAATTTATAATTGCAGGCTTATAAGCCGGAATATATGTTTGTATCGGCAGCTCCACACAGCTTGGACATATATTGTAACTTTAAAAAAGTAAAGGCCGTACAATAAGGCAATTTCCTGTAAGACTGTAAATGATTTTTTAAATAGATTAAAACACATAAACATCGATAATATAAGCGAATTCCTAATTTAACCGTGCAGACACTCTATTTTGTGTATCAGTAGTCCATTTGGCTCAATATTATGACAATCCACCAAAAGTTATTTAATAATAATATTAATTATATCAATACACCTTTTTCCATTGATAACCACGATATCTTTTATTTTTTTACATTTGAGGATAAAAAATATACAAATCCATAAATTTTAAATATTAATATATCGTTCTGAAAACACCAAGTTCTTCAAAAATTGCCATAAAACGAATTACTGAAATGGAATATTTTTGATACTATTTCCCAACGAATAGTAGTATAAAAATTAAGATCGGCAGCACTGAAAATAAGCATGCCGATTTTGTCAAAATTACAACAAACACGTCGCTACTGACAACATCTGGTTATTATTCCGCCATGGTTATTATTATTTTTCGTTGCAAAAAAGCCCTATCTCAAACGACAATACATTGAAAATGTGCTGAGATAGGGTGTTTTTGAACCGTGTTCTGAGATAGAGCGTTTTTCAATCAAATTCTAAAATAGGATGTTTTTCATCCAAATTTTGAAGAGGACGAAAAGTTTTCGGATATCGGGCTTTTTCGATCAGAGATCGATATATAGTCGCATTTTTCATTGTATGGAAAACGAATAAACACAGTTTGTTTTTATATGCGTTCGAAAAAATTAACGGTAGATCTTAGCCACTTTAAACTTGCATATAATTAGACTAAAAGTGAACGGGCTATAAAACTGTGTTCTCAAAACACTTCTGAGAAAAAAGTTTGATTTTTGGATCAAAATTTGTTTACCTTTTTTTGTAGTTTTCTAGGAAGTTTTAATATTGGCTTTATATGGGTTTTGCTAGAAATCGAACTGTATTTATTGCAAATTCCTAGAAATAAATAAATAAACATGAGAAATAATATCACTTTGAAATGCGGGTATGTATATAATAATTTTGTACGATTTAAAATCAAAGTGGATTTACTAAATTGAACTCAACATATTAAATATAAATTCTGAAATATATCGTTAATTTCAAAAAAACAAATAAATAAAACTTTAAAAAGTAGTCAATGCTTTCTGTATGACACGAATTTGGATATACGTATACTTGGGTAATGTATTCCTTATTTGATTTCTCAAACAATCCCTTATATAATACTGTGGAACACAAAAAAAAACGTAGTACGAATATATCAGGTTCGATAGCTGTTGGCCATACCAATAATGCCTCACACTCAGATTTACTAGATCAACTCGTGTTCTTCGAGAAAAAAAATTTCACGTTCCAATAATCTGAATATAGCGGCCAAATCTTTTTTCTCCAAATTTTGAACATTTATCGTTGTTTGGCCTATATTTTGTTGAAAATACCATACAAAGCAATATAGGCCAAAAAATTCGGAATTTTTAAAATTTTGAGAAAAGAGTTTGGCCCCTACACTCAGATTTTTAAATCGTGAATTGATCTAGTAAAACTGAGTATGAGGCATTATTGGTATGGTCAACAGCTATCAAACCTAAAATATACGCACGAGAAGCCCATATGATAGAGGGGGACAAAAGATCACACGTAAATGAGTTCCTCTATTTGGTCTGTACAATATAAGGGAAACATTTCAAATTCATAAGGGATACTTTTCCTAGTGATGCGGCACATATAAGGGATTATATAAGCCATACTGTTCTAGCTGGGTATTCATCAGCTCAAAAATTTTAAGCATATTATACTATTTCTGTGTATAGAAACACGCCTTATTTGATTATTTTAATTATCTACATATTTATGAGACTACCAAGCCATTTATATACCTATTCTGATAATCCGAACGCTGTTGAGAAGGCATAAAATTTAGTACTTTTTCCACTAAAAGGCTTTTTTCTTCCCGTTTTTTCTTGTACTTCCAAAATACAATATTGATCTAAGGTAGTTCGAATTCGAGCTTTCTCAACGTACAACACCTTTCATTATTGCATCATGAATCTACACAACATACGTTACCTAATTCTTGTTAATAAACCAGCGAAAATTATATGCCCGAATGAAAACTGGCGAGTCATGCGAAAGTTCGAACTAATGGAGAATTGCCCATATCTTTAATTTGATTTTAAGATTTTCGAAGCTTTCGAAAGGGTAAAAATACTTGGACTCAAATTGCTTCTTCCGGCATTCTGCTGGTTCAATATCATTTACATAGTTTCAACGTGAACGCGGTTTTACTGTTCCATATTTTGAGATTAATTAATTTACCTATTTGAATCACCAAAACAAAAAGTGCTATGTTCCGAATGCATTCCGTAAAAATTACGAACTTTTTAAAACCGAAAAATTCTGACCGTCCGGCTGCCGAATTTGCACAAACTACAGTGACAGCCGAAATTCACGTGACGAGTATAAAGCAGGATTCCGAAATTCTCATTTATGATTGTTCGTTTTCATTCATTTGTGAGATTTATCATGATCGATAATATTCCAAATCTATTTTTGCATTCTTTTATCGCGGGTGAAAAATGCAAACAAATTAATCATCTCTCAGATTCGGAATGCGATTGACAAAAAAATGTCCGCTGCTTTTCATTCGCGATCGAAAAAAGCAAAGAAAGTGAAAAAATTAAATTTTCCTTTTACCCTCCTAGGCGTTTCAACGCTCTCGCGTCTTCATCAGGGGTCTTTATTCGAAAAATAAAAACAAATAAACAATAAACATGATTATAATTATATGAGATCGGTGAGCAAACCCGAAACTTGTACGAGTAACGTGAAACAACAATAAACATTAGGCATTCTTACCAACATATTGTTATGGTAGGCATACATTGGGAGCAGCAGGCGGCATGACACAATGGGGTGCACTGTGGCTAGTCATGTCGGCTGGGCGGGGTTCTTGGGCCATAGCAGAGAAAAGTCATGCCTTGTCAAACATCTTAACGGACGGACACATAGCAAAAAAAAATCAAAAAAAAATCCGTTAAAACAAAAAAAGCCGGAAAAGAACGTTAAAATATAAAACAAGCTGAAAATCAAAAGAAAACGAAATACCAATCTAAGCAAAAAAAGAACCTAAGGCCGAAAATAAGGGCGCCACTGGTGGAGTTGTGACGCCCGGTGTTAGCCCACCCTCATCCATGGCTACCGTCGCACAATAATGTCGGTAGCCCCATATAAAAATCCTAAGGTGCCTTCCTAATTAACAGACAGAGTCAGCATTCCCATTTGTTAATTATAAGATTTATTTATAATTAATTTTCTTAACCTAATTCTCAAAATTAATCATCCTAATGCTAAGTCTCTTAAATCTAAGGTAAGTGTGTTTCAAAGTGATTACGACTAAGGTAAGTATATGGGCAAATCTAAAAAACAGGTAACCTTGGTGTTATTTAGCTTTATTTTCACTGTTGGAAACTATATCAAGCTGGTTGCTTTTGGATATAATTCACTGACGTATACTTGAAGCCTCAAAAAAAATTTGGATCAACTTGCTGCATAACTTTTGAATTATAGGTCTTTAAATTTAAAAAAATAATGAAAACAAGTGAATTTTTTATGTAATTTTTAAGAGGGGCAAAATTAATTATATCATAACTTTTGAAGCACACCATATTCTGACTTGAAATTTAATGGACATTTAGCACTTATGTGTATACTTCATATGTAGTAGTTAAGAAAAATGTGCATTACAAAATAACGAAAAGGCAAGTAAGTCAAAGTCTGTAACTCCACGTTTCACAATTTTCAAAATTCTCGGTTTATCGCGTATAGTTTTTGAAGCATTTTATTTTAAGAACTTCTTAAGTGTGTTTTGTATTCTACAAACAATTACAAATAATTTGATACCTTAGCAAGAGGTGTGCTTTCAGAATAAACTAACTTTTAAAGATAAAATATTCTGCGATCTTGATCGTAATTTTTATTCCAAAAACACCTTAATTGAAGGCACATTTGTAAAATACGTCGAAACGATCTAAATCTTTCTATAACTGCTAGTCCTTATAACGTTGCATATACCTGTAAAGTGGTACAAAAAAATGTTCTCTAGAAGTGTTTAAAGACCCCGATTTAGTACTTTTAATTATGCTCCTTCTTGTAGTCAGAATATTTCGAGCGTGGTATCAAATCAAATTTTTTTCGACAAAAGTTCTGATAGTTGCTCTTGCTTAACTGGAGCCTTTTAAATTCAATGGCGTCCCCAGTTTTGCCGGTTGTCTCCACTTTTGGAGATAGTGGTACTTGAAACTTTGCTTAAATTTTAACTATTTTATAAAAAAAAGTCCCTGAGTTTTAAAGATATTTTACTAAAATTTTGCACATGACCATTTTTTAATATTACCTTAACTATTCCATAAAATCATCGAAATCGGTTCACTAAAACATCTAGCTCCCATACAACTGATTGATCAGAGACGTTGTTTTGCGTTATAACTCCTCCAATTAAACAGGTTAAAATTTAGTATAGGTTCAATTTAACATATAGCACGCATACAATTTATTATTCAGATATGGAGTTAGAGTTATAGCGCAAAAACGCATATCTGATTAATCAGTTGTATTGGAGCTATACGTTAAAGTGCACCCATTTCGATAATTTTAAGGAATAATTAAGGTAATATTAAAAAACTGATATGTGCAAAATTCTAGTAAAATAACTTTAAAACTGAGGCAGTTATTTATAAAATAGTTAAAATTTGATCAAATTTTCAAATACCGTTATCTCGAAAACCGGAGCCAATCTGGTAAAACGGGGGATGCTATTGAATTTAGAACGTCCCAATTAAGTGAGTTCAACTTTCAAAATCTCTGCTCAAAATTTACAACTTCAACAACGTAATTTGAACCCAGCTTATTCTTTTGTTTTCTATTTCATTTTATTCCTCGTCTAACTTTTGAAGCACTTGATTAAAATGAATTACACTTATATTAATCGATTTACTAAGAGAATACGAATAAAATGATATATAAAACATAGGTGTGCTCACAAATTTAAAAATTAAAGATTTTTTTTTTTGAGGTGTACCTATTTTTTAGATTTGCCCATATGTATAGAGACGCTGTCATCATCAGTGAACCCTATAGAACAAAGGAAACCTGGCATGTTGACCAATCAGGCTCGGCCGCGATATGGATTGCTAACCCCAACCATCGCGCAGAGAGCAGCGGGGTCGGACGCTGCTACGTCTGGGTTAAAATGGCGCAAATCACTCTGGTGAGCTGCTAGCTGTCTCCAAACGACACAGTCCCTGTCTTCAGGGAAAAGCTCGAAGACCTTGACGACGAATTGCGCGATATAACCGGCCACATAATTGTTGCTGGAGATTTCAACTCAAGAGGCGTGGAATGGGGTATGCCCCAAACAAACACCAGGGGAAGACTGGTCCTTGAAATGGCAGCCCACATTGGCCTGACCATCCTCAACACCGGAACGACCCTACATATCGAAGGCCGGGCTTTGGATACTCTATCCCTGACATAACCCTGGTCTCAGAAAGCCTTCTTCGAAGGGCTGACGGATGGAGAGTGATGGAAGACCTGAGTGGTAGCGACCACAACTACATCAGCTTACAAGTCACTGACATAACGCGAGGGCAAACACGTAGTATCCCAGGAAACCAGGATAGAATCCGTCTAGGGTCGATGTTTGCAAGTTCGATACGTCACTCCTAGCAGATTCCCAAGGTATTTCACCCACAACGGGAGAGATCCACAACAGGGAGTCTTGTACTAAGCTGGTCGAAGAAACTATGCGCTGCATTCACCGGGCATGCAAAGCCTCAATGCCACAGAGGAGAGCATGGTCAGGTAAAAAGCAGGTATACTGGTGGAATGACCGAATTGCTGAGCTGCTAAGGGCCTGCCATAGAATGCGGAGAATCCCAACGCGCGCTCGTGGTAGACCTGAGGCGCTGACCAGAGCAGCAGCCTACAAAAGCGCTAAGAAAGCACTTAGGGCCGAGATACAGAATAGTAAAGGGAACTGCTGGAAAGCGCTATGTGGCGAAGTGGATCGCGATCCCTGGGGCCAGGGATACAAAATGGTGATGAAAAAGTTCCATACATCATCGCAAGCGATGGATGAGGTCCGAGTTAAGAATATAGTGGATGCGTTATTTCCCACACACCCACTAAGAGCCAATACAGTGTTTGTCGAGGAGCAAGCCGAGGCACCACTGTTTTCGACAGACGAGCTGAAGCTAGCCCTGCGAAGCATGAAAGCCGACAAGGATCCAGGTCCAGATGGCATGCCAGCGGAGGCAATCAGGTTAGCAGCGGAAACGAGCCCCGATCTTCTGCTTAACATGTACAACAGCTGCCTTAGGGCCCGGGACTTCTCAAGCCAATGGAAGAAGGCGAGACTGGTGCTTATACCCAAGGGCAAAGGAGACCCAAACTGGGGGTCTGCTCAAAATACGCTTGAAGTCAGCCATAGAAAGCGAGGGAGGCCTTTAACCCCGACAACATGGCTTCAGGAAGGGACATTCAACTATAGGAGCAATTGGGGAAGTAGTCTAGGCGGTACATAAGGCCGAAGAAGCCTGCCACCAGGCGCGGCCAATAGTGCTGCTAGTCACACTGCACGTCAAGAACGCCTTCAACTCGGCAAGATGGGGCGACATGCTGGAGGCCTTGGAACGGTCATTCAAGGTTCCAACATACTTGCTATATATGATCCGAGACTACCTCAGAGACCGTTGGCTTTTTTACGACACAACACAAGGTCAGAGAAAGAGACATATAACCGGCGGAGCGGCACAGGGGTCTATACTTGGCCCGGACCTCTGGAACGCCACGTATGACAGTCTGTTTCGCACGGAAATGCCAGAGAGCGCCTTCCTTGTCGCCTTCGCGGAGGACGTGGCCGCCGTCATAACAGCAAGAAATGTCCAACTAGCACAGCTCAAGCTAAACCAGGTCATGCGCAACGTCAGTGGATGGATGAGCGATCACAGTCTGCAATTGGCTACAGCCAAAACGGAGACAGTACTCCTCACCAGGAAACGGATCCCAAAAATTATAAATATGGTGGTCGGACCTCAACTCTAGACGACTTCTAGGTCTACAAAATACCTAGGGGTGATGCTTGACAGCAAACTCACATTCTGGGAACACATCCATGGAGTATGTGAAAAGGCTGCGCAGAGCACGGCGGCTCTAAGCCGGCTGATGGCGAACGTGGGCGGCCCGAAGCCATGCCGCAGGAAGCTTCTGATGACAGCGGTCCAATCGGTGCTCCTGTACGGGCAGAAATATGGGCTGACGCATTGAAAGTCAAAAAATACCGGATTCAAATGTCTTCGGTCCAGCGCAGAGGGGCACTACGCATTGCTTCTGCATACCGTACAGTGTCCGCGGACGCGGTTTTAGTTATTTCTGGCGTCATGCCAATGGAGCTACATGCTTACGAGCGAAAAGAGATTTACAATCTCAGTGCCGAGATAGGTCGAGCAGCTGCCGCGGCAAGGGCGCGCGGGAAACTGATCCAGAAGTGGCAACAAAACTGGAACTCGAGCACAAAAGGTCGGTGGACGCACTCCCTGATAGCCGACCTTCAAACATGGTGTTGTGCTACGGCTTGATGCCGGTTCCGCACTGCGGCTCGATGC
>NW_023458649.1:54189-56012 GCF_013731165.1 Rhagoletis pomonella | reverse complement strand
GCACTGCGCTCGACGCCGGTGGTGTATTGCGGCTTGTTGCCGGTGTTTTGCTACGGCTTGGTGACGGTTCCGCACTGCGCTCGACGCCGGCGGTGTATCGCGGCTTGTTGCCGGTGTTGTGCTACGGCTTGATGCCGGTTTCGCACTGCGCTCGATGCCGGCGGTGTATGGCGGCTTGTATTGTATCTCTTCGAATAACTGAAAAGAAAAGATACCACCTGAGTTAAACCCTTAGCTACTGGACTATATTTGATCACACAAAAAAAATATATATATGTATATATTTACTTCCAAAATTAGAGCACGACTCTCGAGAACTGCACAAAAGAAAAAAATCTAGGTGTGTTATGCAAATATTCACTCGCGACCAAGTTTCGAACATATACCTACGCAAGTTAGCACGCGATTTATATTTTCGCATTCGGGCATGTATATGAATATTACAAAGCTCATTTTCCACTTATATAGGAGTTATTGCCGACATTGTCCCTTTGTACGTGCCAAAAATTTATACATATGTATATACGCAATTATGTAGCTTTGCAGCTAAAAAAATATGTACATTACAATGATTTTAATTATAATAGTTTTAACACAGTTAATTTCCCTTTTCTTTTAGTTTCCTTCTCAGCCGTTCCGATTGCTGCTCGCCAATGCTATATTGAAATGGCCGACTGTGGGGTTGCCAGCGGGTTTTTATACCCCTGCACTGCGGGAATATTCCATTTGGAAGAATAACGGGCACTGCGTCATTTGGACTAGTTCCGTTACTCTTCCAAATGGAATTTGCCGCAGTGCAAGGAGGAATATCAAAAAAAAATCCGGGGTTGCCGTGCCCAAATTATCTGGGCAAGCAAAAACCCAAGAAAATATAACCGGTTAAACTTCAACTTTCCTAATTTTCAGTATTTAATATCTCGGAAGCTACTTGACCGATTAGAAAAGTAGTGATGCCAATTCAAATATAATTCTAATAGCCCTTTTTTTGCAACGTATTTACTATAACTATTTAAAAAAAAAATATATATATATATATACAATTTCGATTTTTACCACTACTTTCGTTAAATTTTGACCTATAACAAACCTTTCTATATAAGGTAATAACTTGTACTTTCTAAATAATATAAATTTCTGTAGCATTAATTATGCATTTTTTTTCAAAAGGTAATTTATTAAAAAAGATTTAATTTTTTTTGTTTCTTTGTATTTCTGACTAGAAAATTAAAAAAAAAATCAGGAAAATTATGTATGTACATCAACTGAAAGATAAACTAATCATCTTTATTCTGGCATCATTAGTTGTCTAATCGCCTATGTAGTTCATACAATATTGATATTTCAAAGTATCGAAAAAAAATATCCCCTCAATTTCCCACCCGCGCCAAACAACTTTGGTAAGGTTAAAATCAGCATGAAGAGCTCCACCAAATCTACAGCTGAAAGGTCGGTATTCTACACTTTTTGTAAAAATTAACCTCACATTTGACGTCAGTAATGAAAACGGAATGTCAATCATCTGACACTGAAAGTTGCCGACAGTCTTTGACATGCACTGCTGTAATGAAAACGCATTTAACATCAAATGGACAGCTGTCAGATGAAGGCAGTGTTTTTGGCGTCAGTGATTCTGACCTAATGAAAACCAGCCTTTAGTACTAAGGAAAACGTGGCTGTCCGCGGGAAAGTGTTTATTAACCAAAAAAAAGTAGACGAACAGACCTGCTGGAACTAGTGACAATCAGCGACACTGTCCGCAAGGAACACAGCTATCGCAAAATGGCAGACCTTCCATGCAGTTTTAGCGTTGCCGTACACTCTAG
>NW_023458649.1:48262-54089 GCF_013731165.1 Rhagoletis pomonella | reverse complement strand
TTTTCGCATTCGGGCATGTATATGAATATTGCAAAGCTCATTTTCCACTTATATAGGAGTTATTGCCGACATTGTCCCTTTGTACGTGCCAAAAATTTATACATATGTATATACGCAATTATGTAGCTTTGTAGCTAAAAAAATATGTACATTACACTGATTTTAATTATAATAGTTTTAACACAGTTAATTTCACTTTTCTTTTAGTTTTCTTCTCAGCCGTTCCGATTGCTACTCGCCAATGCTATATTGAAATGGCCGACTGTGGGGTTGCCAGCGGGTTTTTAAACCCCTGCACCTAGGGAATATTCCATTTGGAAGAATAACGGGCACTGCGTCATTTGGACTAGTTCCGTTACTCTTCCAAATGGAATTTGCCGCAGTGCAAGGAGGAATATCAAAAAAAAATCCGGGGTTGCCGTGCCCAAATTATCTGGGCAAGCAAAAACCCAGGAAAATATAACCGGTTAGACTTCAACTTTCCTAATTTTCAGTATTTAATATCTCGGAAGCTACTTGACCGATTAGAAAAGTATTGATGCCAATTCAAATATAATTCTAATAGCCTTTTTTATGCAACGTATTTGCTATAACCATTTTGAAAACAAATTTTTGGTAAACGCTATTAAAAAAAAATATATATATATACAATTTCGATTTTTACCACTACTTTCGTTAAATTTTGCCCTATAACAAACCTTTCTATATAAGGTAATAACTAGTAATTTCTAAATAATATAAATTTCTGTAGCATTAATTATGCATTTTTTTTTTCAAAAGCTAATTTATTAAAAAAGATTTAATTTTTTTGTTTCTTTGTATTTCTGACTTGAAAATTAAAAAAAAATTAGGAAAATTATGTACATCAACTGAAGGATAAACTAATCATCTTTATTTTGACATCATTAGTTGTCTAATCGGCTATGTAGTTCATAAAATATTGATATTTCAAAGCATCGAAAAAATTTAACTTAACCTCGTATATCCCCTCAATTTCCCACCCGCGCCAAACATCTTTGGTAAGGTTAAAATCAGCATGAAGAGCTCCACCAAATCTACAGCTGAAAGGTCGGTATTCTACACTTTTTGTAAAAATTAACCTCACATTTGACGTTAGTAATGAAAACGGAATGTCAATCATCTGACACTGAAAGTTGCCGACAGTCTTTGACATGCACTGCGGTAATGAAAACGCATTTAACATCAAATGGACAGCTGTCAGATGAAGGCAGTGTTTTTGGCGTCAGTGATTCTGACCTAATGAAAATCAGCCTTTAGTACTAAGGAAAACGTAGCTGTCCGCGGGAAAGTGTTTATTAACAAAAAAAAAGTAGACGAACAGACCTGCTGGAACTAGTGACAATCAGCGACACTGTCCGCAAGGAACACAGCTATCGGAAAATGGCAGACCTTCCATGCAGTTTTAGCGTTGCCGTACACTCTAGAAAAATATGAGATGGTGAAATTTCTGACATGTTACCGGGTGCGCTATATGCCGAAGAATAAAGTATTTATATTTTGTGCGGCGAACAGTAACCCATAACAAACCTGCTTCACTTCCCGACTCGTCACGGAAGCGAACAGGAAAAGGGTTAGCTGTCTTTTGCAAGGCGTCCGGCAATAGAATTGGGTGGTAAAATCACAAGAACGTGGGGCACGACTCTCCCCTGAGATATAGTCTCAGAAAAAAGAGAATTAGTAATTAGCCGGCAAAAAAAAAAAATAACACCCCGTAGTTACGTCAAGTGACAGTGAGGGTTCGACCGACTCAGTATTGGTAATCTAATAAGTTAAGTCTGAAGTTACGTAAATACCGAGGTCAACGCATTTACTATATTCCGCGTCAGTATTCGCTTGTAATTCTGGGTGGACTCGTTATTGTATAGCCGATCTCTGGAGCAATAGGTCTACTGATCTGGTTAATACTGAGTCGGGTCCTATCATTCTTGTATTCGTAAAGCAATGAATTTAATGCTTTAAAAGGTTCAATCTGGGGTTTTAGTAAGTCAGGGTGATTTATAGTAATACTGGTAAGAAATTTAGGGTTGGGTTAGAGTTTACCCAGTAAATTTGGATTCGGACTAGTTGTATAATCAGTTCAGATTGAATTAGCGCTCTTTTCGAAATGTTTGATTCCGAATTACACCGAGTAAACCTTGGACCAACAATCAAGTCCGGTGTTGCGGTGGTTCTCTATTGTTTTAGGCCAGAGAAGCCTACCCCCCAAAGTGCCGAACTTAGTCGGTCTTAACACCCTGCCCCCCACTAGTTCAACACCACTAAGAAGAACACAGGGCAGGCTGTCCTGAAAAGGACACTTGGCCGCGAGTTTATAGCCGTCCGGCGGCTGGGAAAACGTGTATATATTTATTTTGTTTCCTATTCATTATGGCTTCGCGACCCAAGAGACATTTTCTTAAAGGAGAACTCGTCAAAACTCCGAAAGGCATAAGACATTTTGATAAGGAGAACTCGTCAAAACTCCGAAAGGCATTAGACATTTTGATAAGGAGAACTCGTCAAAACTCCTAAAAGACCATCCTAATGGGAGTGCGGATTGTCAGGCAGTTCACGACTTCCAGTGGAAGCGCGCGTGAACGTCCTATCAATATAGATGCTCGGGGAGGATACTGGGCGGTTTGTCCCCGACCGCCACAGCGCCCAGTGGAAAGGACAGTAAGAGAAAAAAAAGATACTCTGTTCACATTCGTTGGCTACAGTTAGCCACCCCCCAATTGCCGAACTTAGTCGGTCTTCACAGTACGGCCCCTCCGCTAGTCCAGTAGCTCGTTTCTGTTCCGACTCTCTACCTGGGCGAGTTCATATAAGAACTCGCCGCCTCGCCGAGTAGTAGAGAATGACGTATATTCTCTACCAGCAGAGAAATGATCGGTAGGGAAGGGTTACAGAAGCGAGTTACAGCCCTACATGAAAAGCCATGCAAAGTTGGACCCCAGGCAGTCTGCGGGCGGCCACGGTTTTACCCTATCGCTAAGTTTAATATTTGCAAAAACTTGTATGTATAAAAAAGTTTTAGGAAAAACGTGATTATTAATATTGGAAAAGAACTACTTTACTTTCGGATCGCTCTTCGTGACGGATGACATTGTCACGGCCCGATGTCAGATACATGGAATCTACCTATCGGTTTGCCATTCAAGTCCTCTAAATCGTACAAAGCATTGCCTACCTTTCGCAGAACACGACACTTGATATATTTAGGCAAGAATTTGGCATTTATGCCTTGCTTAAAATTGCTTAGAGCGAAGTTTTTTCCGGAATACTTCTTGTCCTTCCCGGTAGGTGTTCGCTGCTCTGTCTTGCGCTAGCTTAAGGCTTCTTCGTATGTGTTCGCGAAGGTTTGCTAGCTTATCAGCTCTGCTTGTAATCGGGACTTCGTCTTGTCTTAGGCTATAAAGTTTCTCCAGGATGTTATAGGCTGACGCATGTTGTATCATATTTTGTCCAAATAACGCGTAGTAAGGCGAGCTCTGTATCGACGTATGGTAATCGCTTCTTAAAACCGACAGAATTTCGGGAATATGTTTGTCCCAGTCCATGTGATCTTGTTTGTCTTTCAGGAATATTCTAACTTTCGAAACAATCTCTCTGTTCACGCGTTTAGAGGCGTTAGCCTGCGGTGAGTATAACCCCGTCTTAATGTGCACAACCCCATAGTTTTCAAAAAACTGCTGCATCTCCTTCGAAATGAATTGCTTTCCGTTATCTCTATGGACGAATTGAGGGACCCCGAAAGCTGGAAAAATCTCTGTACTAAAGAAGCTAATTACATTTGCCGACGTCGCGTTTTGCAACGCCTTCAAAAATACGTATTTGGAAAAATGATCTAGCACTATGAACAAAAACTGGTTTCTTCGCTTTAATCCTGGATATGGTCCTAAGAAATCGCAATAAAGACGCTGGAATGGCCTCTTGGATACGGAGGCATTGCCCATAGGTGGTCTGGACACTTGATTGGTGACTTTCACGGCTTTGCAGGTTTCGCAACGGTTTACATAGAGGCGTATGTCCTTTGCCATTTGCGGCCAAAAGTATTTCTGCCTAACGCGCTCTAAAGTTTTCTGCCAACCTCCATGGGAACTAGCATTGGAATCGTGTGAGCATTTGATTGCGAGCTTCGTCAGCCCTTCCGGTAACCACAAATGCCAGAGCGAATCCTCTTCCACACCTCTTCGAAACATCACTCTTTTGTAAACTTTATTTTCGTCTATGCGTAAATCGGGTAGCCCTTCGTGATGGTTTTCAATTGTTTCACGAAGCTCCGAGTACTCTACGCCGTCGAATTCCGGTGATGCCAAGTCAATTTCTAGAGGTGGGGTAGAAGAAGGTTCGTCCGCGTCAAAACGCGAAAGGGTGTCCTGCACAACATTCAATGATCCTTGATGCTCCATCCTAAAGTTGTATCTTTGCAATAGAAGTGACCATCTTGCCAGCCTGCCGCTCAAGTCTTTTTGTGTCATTAGCCACTTGAGAACTCAATGGTCAGTAATTATTCGAAAAGGCAATCCTTCAATATATGGTCTGAAACGCTTGACACTAACTATTGCGGCGAGGCATTCCAGCTCGGTGACCGTATAATTTCGCTGAGCATTATTAAGCTTCTTCGATACAAAAGCTATGGGATACTCTGCTCCTTCCTCATCGAGCTGGAATAACACGCCTCCTACTCCTATTTTTGATGCATCACATTGGGTCACGAACAGTGTTGCCGCGCCGTCCCAAGAAAATGTATCACCGACCAAGCCAAAAATGTATCCAAATGTATCCAATTTTCTTTTTTTACGTATCCATCCCATAATTTGTGAGAAAACCAAACATTTTGAAGAAAAAGACATAATTTAACCCAACCTAAGGACTGGGAATACATGTATATATATTTTTATATTTCATAAAATCAAACATTTGTAATTTCAGTTTATAAATTACATCTTTTATACATAAGTATTTTGCAAAGTAAGTATAAAAAATAGTAATTAATATGTTACATTTGTACCTGTACACTATGAAAAGTGTGTGTAAAACTACTACTGAAAAATATCTATTTTTCAACAGGATTATACATGCGTATAAGATGTTCAGGATTCGCTTTTGAACTTGAAATCTTTAAAATATATACATAAATATGCACATAAAATGTTTAAAGTTGCAAAAAGTTTGAAACTAAAAAAAAATTTCCTACAAATAATAAACATTAGGGGCTACATTTACTCTATTTTAAAGATTTTATGTATTATTTTGCGCTCTGCGAAAAATTTGGTATGTTAAAGTAAACAGGCAGTGTTTAAGTTTATTACACGGTATGCAAATTTGCACACATTAAAAGAGGAAAATGGTTACCTTTCTTAATATGCGCAAATAAACAAAAAAATTTAGAGTGTATTTAAAGTCTTTTCAGTAAAATTCATAAAAATTTCCTTAAATAAATCAAATTTAGTTTTTTAAACAGTGTATTTTAAACTACATTGAGATCTTCTTTCTTTTTATATTAACAAATGAAGATATGTGATAAGAAAGAGATATATTTAATTTATATATATATACTAAGATCTTTGTGTGACAACATCAAGGCGCATGCCACAAATCGGAGGAGAAGCTCGGCCAAACACTAACGTATGTGTAAGCGCCAATCTATTATTATTATTATTATATTAAGATCTTGCTTAAAGCATTTTTTTTAGCTAACTGAACAATTGCGCCTAAAAGCTTAAACAGACGGCAGCGTTGATCGGGATTATTAATCCGGATCAACTGCAGTTAAGTCCCGAGTTGATCGGGATTAACTGGGACTTAATCCGGATTAACTGCA
>NW_023458649.1:46871-48162 GCF_013731165.1 Rhagoletis pomonella | reverse complement strand
TGGAAAATGAGCTTTGCAATATTCATATACATGCCCGAATGCGAAAATATAAATCGCGTGCTAACTTGCGTAGGTATATGTTCGAAACTTGGTCGCGAGTGAATATATGCATAACACACCTAGATTGTTTTCTTTTGTGCAGCTCTCGAGAGGCGTGCTCTAATTTTGGAAGTAAATATATACATATATAAATTTTTTTTTGGTGTGATCAAACATAGCCCAGTAGCTAAGGGTTTAACTCAGGTGGTATCTTTTCTTTTCAGTTATTCGAAGAGATACAATACAAGCCACCATACACCACCGGCGTCGAGCGCAGTGCGGAACCGTCATCAAGCCGTGGCACAACACCGGCATCAAGCCGCAGTGCGGAACCGGCATCAAGCCGTAGCACAACACCGGCAATAAGCCGCCATACACCACCGGCGTCGAGCGCAGTGCGGAACCGTCATCAAGCCGTAGCACAACACCGGCATCAAGCCGCAGCAAAACACCGGCATCAAGCCGCAGTGCGGAACCGGCATCAAGCCGTAGCACAGCACCGTCAACAAGCCGCCATACACCACGGGCATCGAGCCGCAGTGCGGAACCGGCATCAAGCCGCAGCAAAACACCGGCATCAAGCCGCAGTGCGGAACCGGCATCAAACCGTAGCGCAACACCGGCATCAAGCCGCAGCACAACACCGGCATCAAGCCGTAGCACAACACCGGCATCAAGCCGTAGCACAACACCGGCAACAAGCCGCCATACACCACCGGCATCGAGCGTAGTGCGGAACCGGTATCAGGGCGCTGCACAACACAGCATCAGCCGCAGCACAACAACGCAGCTGTATCACCACAACAACAACATAACCGGCAACAACAACAACAGCAGTGCCCCACCAAAGCCTGCTGCAACAGTGGGTGAGTCCTTCGGGCCCTAATACGTTCGACATAAAGTAGTATACATAGCAATATATATATGAATAGGTATATACATAGGTATATATGTATGTATGTATATCTGATATACATATATGTGCCCATGTCTACGTACCTACCAACACAATTACTGGCTTGAAAGAGAAAAAGATAAGAAAAACTAAAAAAAAAACGAATTATATTTATAAATTGTGAGATAAAGAAAATAATATTTAGGATTTAAAATTACAGTAGTATAACGAGTTAAGGGAATTTTCCGAACATAATTTAAATTGATCGCAAAATAAGAACAACTAATTTAACTAAAACAATATACGAGTTGAACTTGTTAGAAGTAAAAGAACAAAGTAGAAAAAAATGTACGAATC
>NW_023458649.1:43432-46771 GCF_013731165.1 Rhagoletis pomonella | reverse complement strand
ACATATCTTCGCCTTTATGGGAAGTTTAGTTATCTGTTCGACCTAACATATTCTCCTTATCAAGCTTATTAATTGTGTGAGGAAATCTCCTAAAACGTAAGTTGAGTTATGCCTCTATATTATTGAATGTGGGAAGGGCAACCGGAACTATTATAGAGGTTCATGAAAATTGTACTGGTTTTGGAGTGTTTGAATAACGCGCCACACTGAAGAAATTATTTGTGAATATATATATAAATTGGTCTTTGATGCTCACAGGAAACCGGTGGCTGGTACGACAGCTGCGCACTCACAACAGCGTAACACGACTGCGCCACAGCAGCGCCATACGAGCGCGCAACACGGGTGCCACTCTAGGAGCGCACCTGGAACCGTCACGCCAGCATCGAACGTACAATAGCGCGCAACCTCGACAGCAAAACAGCAGTTGCGATATCCACGCACCTACTACGCGCAAAACTACTGCCACCACAGCTGCGCACTCACAACGGCGTAACACGGCTGACCCACAGCAGCGCCATACGAGCGCGCAACACGGGTGCCACACTAGGAGCGCACCCGGAACCGTCACGCCAGCATCGAACGTACAATAGCGCGCAACCTCGACAGCAAAACAGCAGTTGCAAAATCCATGCACCTACGGCGCGCAACACTACTGCCACCACAGCAACACTGTACGAACAACGGACCTACGACCGCCCGATCGCGCAATTACGCGCAGCACGACTGCACCGCAGCAGCCACGCTGCATCGAACGCGCAACATTCGCGCGCCTACAAGGTACCCCAACAACTGCCACACCAGCGGCGACAACAAGCAACAACGGCTGCCATAGCAGCAGCCGCAGTACAACAACGGTTGCCACAGCAGCAGCCGCAGTACAACAAAGGCAGCCACATCAGCAGCAGCGTAACACCACCGATCACAACAACACCAGCAACAACAACAACAGCAGAGCCCCACTAAAGCCTGCTGCAACAGTGAGTGAGTCCTTCGGGCCCTAATACGTTCGACATAAAGTAGTATACATAGCA
Source organism: Rhagoletis pomonella (assembly GCF_013731165.1). Taxonomy (NCBI): domain Eukaryota; kingdom Metazoa; phylum Arthropoda; class Insecta; order Diptera; family Tephritidae; genus Rhagoletis; species Rhagoletis pomonella. Next base: position 45,737 of record NW_023458649.1, on the reverse strand, counting down.
ATATATATATGAATAGGTATATACATAGGTATATATGTATGTATATCTGATATACATACATATGCCCATGTCTACGTACCTACCAACACAATTACTGGCTTGAAAGAGAAAAAGATAAGAAAAACTAGAAAAAAAACTAATTAAATTTATAAATTGTAAGAAAACAGATAAAGAAATTAATATTTAGGATTTAAAATTATAGTAGTATAACGAGTTAAGGGAATTTTCCGAATATAATTTAAATTTATCGCAAAATAAGAATAACTAATTTAACTAAAACAATATACGAGTTGAACTTGTTAGAAGTAAAAGAACAAAGCAGGAAAACATGTACGAATCTAAGTAACTAAAATTAAAATAGAATTATGTCAAAGTAAATAAAAGTGAGAGGAAGTGAAGTTAGATTAAATTAACTAAACTCAAGTGAGATATAAGGAGAATTAAACAAGAAAAAAAACATATAAATACATATGTATATGTAAGTAATAGGTCAAGAATAGCCAAGAGCTAAAAGTAAATAAGGAAGGAAGAAAAAAAGGGATACAAATTTAAGATTAGATAAACATAAGATTTAATTAAACAAAATCAAATTGAACAAGTAAATTAAAGAAGCTAAATTAAGTATAAAATAAAATAAAGGTTAGCTAAATTACACTAAATAAAAATAAAAAGGGGGAGGGGGGGGGGGATTCATTAAGTACGAATGAATTCACTTGATTGAAGCTATATTTTAAATAAATAAATAAATCCAAAATTTTAATAAACTAACTGAACTAATATAAAGTAACATAAAATACAACCTTAATAAAAGGTCAACTAAAATGATTTTTAAATAAATAACTAAATTATTATAAAAGAAATAATGGCCACTAGATAATACAAAAAAAAAAACATTAAAATAAAATAAAATAAATAAAACTATAACTGATCAACTAAAATAGGTGAATATATAACAAAGAACTAATATAAAGAATTAATAATACTAATAATAATAAAAGGAAGGAATTAAGAACCTAAAACGAAACTAAACGAATAATTGTAGAAATATAATAGGAATGTATATAAAAGAATTAATTAGGCTAACTTAATGTACCTAATTTAATCAGGTTACTTATTTACACTTGCCTCGCCTTAACTTTAGTTACTTAAAATTTATCTACCGGACCTACTTCTCCTGCCTTACTCACCTGATTTTCCTATTTAATTCACTTACCTGAACTGTATACCAGACGTACCTACCAGACTTACCTTAACACTATCGGGCATGTTCTGCAAATCGTTCGATTTCAAATGGGTGCGATTTACAAAATCTATTTCGGAAGATTTATAACCCAGAGGTAAAAATTTTGCACCAAATCGATGGATATAACGTAAACGATATGTTTCTAAAAGTTTCCATTTGAGAAATCTAATACTTTGATTACAAATACACAACAATACTTTGCAAATCGCACCGATTTGAAATCGTACGATTTGCAGAACATGCCCGATAGTGTTAAGGTAAGTCAGGTAGGTACGTCTGGTATACAGTTCAGGTAAGTGAATGAAATAAAAAATTACTTTTGTCAATATACTTACCTCAGTCGTAATCACTCTGAAACACACTTACCTTAGGTTTAAGAGACTTAGCATTAGGGTGATTAATTTTGAGAATTTGGTTAAGAAAATGAATTATAAATAAATCTTATAATTAAATATGGGAATGCTGACTCTGTCTGTTAATTAGGAAGGCACCTTAGGATTTTTATATGGGGCTACCGACATTAGGGTACGACGGTAGCCATGGATGCGGGTGGGCTAGCACCGGGCGTCACAACTCCACCAGTGGCGCCCTTATATTCGGCCTTAGGTTCTTTTTTTTTGCTTAGATTGGTATTTCGATTTCTTTTGATTTTTAGCTTGTTTTATATATTTTAACGTTCTTTTTCAGCTTTTTTTGTTTTAACGGAGTTTTTTTTGAATTTTGTTTGCTATGTGTCCGTCCATTAAGACGTTTGACAAGGCATGACTGTTTCTCTGCTAAGGCGCAGGGCACAGTAGTGAGGCAAGAACCCCGCCCAGCCGACATGACTAGCCACAGTGCACCCCATTGTGTCATGCCGCCTGCACTCACTGCTGGTCCCGTAGTATGCGTACCATAACAATATTAAATACACTAAAGAAAAATAGACAAAACTTTTTTAAATGTCGCGTCCAAGTTTATAGTTGGGAGGATGTAGCGGGTAATTTCTTCATAAAATTTTTGCTATGAATGTCTTAAATTTAAGTTTGAAGCAAGGCGAATTTATACAAGGTGGTGTTACTG
>NW_023458649.1:39205-43332 GCF_013731165.1 Rhagoletis pomonella | reverse complement strand
CCTTAATAAAAGGTCAACTAAAATGACTTTTAAATAAATAAGTAAATTATTATAAAAGAAATAATGGCCACTAGATAATACAAAAAAAAATAAAATAAAATAAATAAAACTATAACTGATCAACTAAAATAGGTGAATATAAAACAAAGAACTAATATAAAAAATTAATAATACTAATAATAAAAGGAAGGAATTAAGAACCTAAAACTAAACTAAACGAATAATTGTAGAAATATAAGAGGAATGTAAATAAAAGAATTAATTAGGCTAACTTAATGTACCTAATTTAATCAGGTTACTTATTTACACTTGCCTCACCTTAACTTTAGTTACTTTAAATTTATCTACCGGACCTACTTATCCTGGCTTACTCATCTAATTTTCCTACTTAATTCACTTACCTGAATTGTATACCAGACGTACCTACCTGACTTACCTTAACACTATTACTTTTGTCAATATACTTACCTTACACTCTAAAAAGTGCATGTAAAACTACTACTGGACGGTGTTTATTTTTCAACCAGAATCGGTTCAAGTATACGCACAAGATGTTTAAGATTTGATTTTGAACATGAGTTGTTTAAAATATACACATGAAATGTTTAAAATTACAAACATTTTGAAAATAAAAATATATTTTTTACAAATAATAAATACTAAGTGCCAGGGGCGCACGCAGGAATATATTTTTGGGGGGAAGGGTTTATACTTCTAAATACAATTCGCTCTTTAAAATACATTTATGTAAGTTTTATTTACAGTATGAAATAAATAAATAAACTGTCTAAAGTATCATCAATTGCATTTTATTTACATAAAATTTATAAAGAACTCAGACATTTTTAACCGGCTTCAAAAAAGGGGAGGTTATCAATTCTTCGGAGTATTTTTACTTATTTTATTTATTCCACCGCATAACTTTGCACCGCGTGAATCGATTCCAATAACTATTTTTTTACCGGAAAGATGGTACCTTAAGGGTCGTCTCGTAATTTGGTTTAGATCCGATCATTAAATCATGAAAAAATTAACGGTTAAAGATACACTCAACTTTCAAAAGTAATACAAAATTTTACAAAAGAATTTTAATATAAATAAATTAAATAATTTTACGAAATTTTTACACTTTTTTATTAATTTTCGTCGATTTCTGGTTTCTCATTTTTTAATAATTCGAATAACGAAAATTTAACTGAACTTGTATTTTTATCATGTAGCTCATTTTGGTGGAACGAATTCGAAGTTAGCAAATTAAATCTTCGAATGCTTATTAAGTACATATCAGTGGTAAACTTTTTTAGGCTGTAAAGTGTAAGAAACAACAGTAAGTGAGTATGCATTGCATATTTTTAGGACAATGTTTTCATTCGCAGTTAAACTTTAAAGAGCTCTCAAGAAAAAAACAAAAATTCTTACAAAATGACGCACAAGAAATGGAAAAGAAAATTTTTTCTTTCAAAATTTCTTATATCATAATAAATTTAGCCCCAAAACCCACCCCTTGTGTGCGCTACGTGACAAATTTGATATGTAAAAGTAAACAAACATTGTTTAATTTTGCACACACTAGGAGGGGAAACTGGTTACCTATCTTTATATGCGTAAATTTAAACGAAAATTTTTTAGAGGAAATTTTAAACATTTTATGTGTAAACTGTGAAAATGTGAACAATAAATGTTTAAAACTCAAAAAACAAATTTGAAATTTGTTTTACGCCACACATATGTTAAGTAAAAGTAAGCAATCAGTGTTTAAATTTGCATTCATTAAGAGAGGAAACTGGTTACCTATTTAAATATGCGCAAATTTAAACAAAAATTTTTTAGAGTGTAGTCATAGTTTTTCTATACATATACTTACCTTAGTCGTAATCACTCTGAAATACACTTACCTTAGATTTAAGAGACTTAGCATTAGGATGATTAATTTTGAGAATTAGGTTAAGAAAATGAATTATAAATAAATCATATAATTAAAAAATGGGAATGCTGACTCTATCTGTTAATTAGGAAGGCACCTTAGGATTTTTATATGGGGCTACCGACATTAGGGTGCGACGGTAGCTATGGATGAGGGTCCAGTGGCGCCCTTATATTCGGCCTTAGGTTCTTTTTTTTTTGCTTAGATTGGTATTTCGTTTTCTTTTGATTTTCAGCTTGTTTTATATTTTAACGTTCTTTTTCAGCTTTTTTTGTGTTAACGGATTTTGTTTGAATTTTTTTTTGCTATGTGTTCGTCCGTTAAGACGTTTGACAAGGCATGACTTTTTTCTGCTATGGCGCAGGGAACAGGAGTGAGGAAAGAACCCCGCCCAGCCGACATGACTAGCCACAGTGCACCCCATTGTGTCATGCCGCCTGCTCTCACTGCTGCTCCCAATGTATGCGTACCATAACAGATGGCGCCCAACGGGGTAGCCTGCGGTCTGGTCAGGTTGACTGGTCCTGACTGGCACATTAAGCTTCACCATCCCGCATGTCCCAGGGGGGCATGTGGTTGCTGCCGCTTGCTGCGTTGCGACGGGATGAATGGAGATGAGTGTGCTGGTTCGGATTGGTCCTCTTTGTCAGCAACCGAAGGCTTCTCCGAGACTTCACGTCACGTCCTCCGGAGTTTTGAATTCACCCGGTGAGGCAGTGCTAAACGCACTTAGTTTTTTTGGTAGTTGACTTTTTTCTTTTCTCCGCTTTTGTCAGTGGTCCGGTATGTCGGCACGGGAATAGGGGGAAAATAGTCCGCTAAGTGGGGTTTAGTTTAAATAGTTTTTGTAGTAGTTTCTTTTTGCCGAATATTTTTTTTTTTTGTTTTGTTTGGTTTTTTTTGCGACTTGTTTTTTGGGGAAAAAAATTTATATATACATTTTTCTTTTGAACCCAGCTCACTCCATAGGTCTGCACTGGCGCTCCTGAGCGCCTTCGTATTGCGATGGAGTGGGCTGGGACTCCAACCACGACTGACTATCGGGGTCTCAGTCACCCCACATGTCTCAGGGGGGCATGCATAAACTGCCCTTTGCTGCATTGCGGTGGGTTCCACTGAGACCGAAAGATAGCTCAGTAAAATTGTACGCGAAGGCCAGTACACCCTTAAAGTCTGGAGGGGCATTGCACTATACCGGCTTTTCATTGCGGTTGGGTGTGCTGGACCAAACAGCGATAACGTTTTTTTTTGTTTTGTGTTTTTTTTGTACCTTAATTTTCCACGTAGACTACATTGTGCCTTCCTAATGTCTTAATGGGTCAGCATTCCCATTGACTTTGGTATAAAATTATACCCAACTGAACTTTTGCCTTACACGTGATGCTTTCTATTACGTAATACGTGTCTCATTATTTGGACCAACAAACAATGTATTTGAATTTGGTAAAAATTAAAAATCATGCTCGCACCTGACCGGTTGTCTGGAAATGGAAAGCATCACGTATATATATAATTAACCCACTTGATATGCTTATTTACTAAAAATATATATATTTTTTTTATTGTTTTTTTTTTTCATCCGGCGCGTATATTCGTATTCAGTACGCGACTGAATAAGTATTTTTGGATCTCGTTGATTTTTTTTTCTCTTTTGCGTATATTTATATTCAGTACGCGGACTGAATAATTATTGATATTTTCGATTTTTTTGTTTAATTGTCGCGATCGGTTACAGCAGTATCGCGCCTCTTATCTAAATCTATTGATTTTATTTGAAAACTTTTCTTCTGACGTTCTTTTGGCTTAAGCTATCGAAGCAAGCCTTACTTGACTTAGAATTTTGTTCTCAGATTTTCGGATTTTGGTTTGAGCTCTGGGAGAGCCAAACCTTCAGTACCTATTGTAGACTTTAAATTTGGACTTGCCTTGACCTCAAGCGTCACATTTCTTGATTTCCCAATTGCAGTTGATTCGCTGTATGGAAGAGCAGCAACAACTTACGCGCAGTAGCTCGGTGCGGGGTAGCGGCGTTAAGTCAAGAGGGGCCGGGAGAAATAACACTCCTGCTTTGCCAGCAAATAACCCTCCGGTGATCCATTCACCTATTGCTGACCATACTGGGGGAGTTCCGCCTCCAATTCCAATGGCAAATCCCGCTCCAGGACCTAAAGTTGATAGCCGTCAAAGTTCAAATTTACTTGAC
>NW_023458649.1:37799-39105 GCF_013731165.1 Rhagoletis pomonella | reverse complement strand
GAGAGCCAAACCTTCAGTACCTATTGTAGACTTTAAATTTGGACTTGCCTTGACCTTAAGCGTCACATTTCTTGATTTCCCAATTGCAGTTGATTCGCTGTATGGAAGAGCAGCAACGGCTTACGCGCAGTAGCTCGGTGTGGGGTAGCGGCGTTAAGTCAAGAGGGGCCGGGAGAAATAACACTCCTGCTATGCCAGCAAATAACCCTCCGGTGATGCATTCACCTATTGCTGACCATACTGGGGGAGTTCGGCCTCCAATTCCAATGGCCAATCCCGCTCCGGGACTTAAAGTTGATAGCCGTCAAAGTTCAAATTTACTTGACACTTCACCACCTGGGACTTCGGTCCTAAATGTTTCCGCTACCTCCATGACTATGCTTTCGGGAAGACAGGAAAATGATAGGTCCTTGCCAGGGAATACCGGATTTAGTGAAGGTATTGCAGAAGATAGAAGTAGACGTTCTAATGGTGGAGCGTCCGCTGGAGATTCGTGGGTAGGAGTGCTTCATCAGTTCTTACGTACTTCGCAAGAAGAAAGGAGAGCTGAAATGAGAACAATGCGGGAAAATATGAACGCATTAAGTGCAGTGGTAACTACATCTCAAACTGCACCCAGCTGCCCTAGGGACTTTGCTTCTATCGGACGCAATCCGGCACAAGCCACTTTGAATAACCGACTAAATTTCACCACTAATATTGTCATTAAACCACAGGATTGGAAGGTATACTATGACGGCACCGGTAGCGTTTCGGATTTTCTCTGCAAGCTAAATACGTTGTGCGAGCGCACGCAATGCACAGGTGAACATTTGATGGCAAGCTTCCACCTATTTTTGAAAGGGCGAGCTGAGGAATGGTATTGGTTGTTCACTAAGCAGAATCCAGATGCGACTTATCCCTTCTTGTGCTACTCTATCAGGCGGGAATTCGGCACCTTAAAAAGTGACCATGAGATCATGATGGAGATCTCAATGCGTCGTCAGAAGGCTAATGAATCGTATGATACGTTTCATACAGATATATTAGCCTTGAACGCGAGACTAAAGGAGCCGATGTCGGAGAACCTGTTGATGGACATATTGAAGAGGAACGTTAACAGCAGCCTGAAGTTGATGCTTTTCAATGCTGGTGCGCAGACCCTACATGACCTACGTGACGTTGCTAGGAAAGGCGAACAAATCTTGAAGGAAACCAGAAGCTTGGTACCGAACTATTCAGGACGGCATGTCGACGAAACAATGGCTATCACACCAGATGAATGGATGGAGAAGTTGATCCGCAAGTGGAAGCGCTAAATTTCCAG
>NW_023458649.1:36563-37699 GCF_013731165.1 Rhagoletis pomonella | reverse complement strand
CTCGTGCGGATGGGCGGGAATGGAGGGTAAAAACCGTTGGGATATTAGAAAAAAAAAATAAAGATGATTAGTTTATCTTTCAGTTGTTGTACATAATTTTCCTGATTTTTTTTTTAATTTTCAAGTCAGAAATACAAAGAAACGAAAAAAAATTAAATCTTTTTTAATAAATTACCTTTTGAAAAAAAAAATTGCATAACTAATGCTACAGAAATTTATATTATTTAGAAAGTACAAGTTATTACCTTATATAGAAAGGTTTGTTATAGTGCAAAATTTAACGAAAGTAGTGGTAAAAATCGAAATTGTATATATATGTATTTTTTTAATAGCGTTTACCAAAAATTTGTTGCAAAAAAAAGGCTATTAGAATTATATTTGAATTGGCATCAATACTTTTCTATTCGGTCAAGTAGCTTCCGAGATATTAAATATTGAAAATTAGGAATGTTGAAGTTTAACCGCTTATATTTTCTTGCGTTTTTGCTTGCCCAGATGATTTAGACACGGCAACCCTGGATTTTTTTTTCATATTCCTCCTTACACTGCGGCAAATTCCATTTGGAAGGGTAACGGAACTAGTCCAAATGACGCAGTGCCCGTTATTCTTCCAAATGGAATATTCCCGCAGTGCAAGGGTATATAAAACCTGCAGGCAACACAAAAGTCGCCATGTTGTTAGCTTGCGTCCAATTCAACAGTGACAGTGGAAAAGTTCTGTAGCCTTTTGGTCAAGTGTCGGACTTGGAAATTAAATGTGAAAACGCGCGTGAGCTTATTTAAGTTGTGGTGAAACACACACCTTTTAAACATACGTTTAGTATTAAAATAAATACTGTGTTAAAACGCAAAACACCAAAAAAACTAAAAAAAAACTGGCCAATATTGACCCAAAAGGCAAATCTTCCAAGTACTCAGACATATTTCCTATACTCTACCACATCAGCGACCGCCATCCCAGATACTACACCGATAAAGGGTAAGTGAGTGAAATTCCAAAAACCAAGTCGCACGTTTAATAATATAGCGAGATATTCACAATTTTAAACTTTGTGGGAAAACGTTATTAAAATTTTGCAAATTCGTACGGTGGGTATGCAAAAGGCAGACAGAAAGACACATATCTTCGCCTTTAT
>NW_023458649.1:34724-36463 GCF_013731165.1 Rhagoletis pomonella | reverse complement strand
GTTAGGTCGAACAGATAACTAAACTTCCCATAAAGGCGAAGATATGTGTCTTTCTGTCTGCCTTTTGCATACCCACGGTACGAATTTGCAAAACTTTAATAACGTTTTCCCACAAAGTTGAAAATTGTGAATATCTCGCTATATTATTAAACGTGCGACTTGGTTTTTGGAATTTCACTCACTTACCTTTTATCCTCGATTAGGCCAGCTACCCGTAAAGTTCCTATCGCTGCTGCTGGATGGTCGGTGTAGTATCTGGGATGGCGGTCGCTGATGTGGTAGAGTATAGGAAATATGTCTGAGTACTTGGAAGATTTGCCTTTTTGGTCAATATTGGTCAGTTTTTTAGTTTTCTTGTATTTATTTTAATACTAAACGTGTGTTTAAAAGGTGTGTTTTCACCACAACTTAAATAAGCTCAAGCAAGCGCGTTTTCACATTTAATTTCTAAGTCCGACACTTGAACAAAAGGCTACAGAACTTTTCCACTGTCACTGGCACAATATGGCGACTATGGTGTTGCCAGCAGGTTTTATATACCCTTGCACTGCGGGAATATTCCATTTTGAAGAATAACGGGCACTGCGTCATTTGGACTAGTTCCGTTACTCTTCACAATGGAATTTGCCGCAGTGCAAGGGGGAATATCAAAAAAAAAAAATCCGGGGTAGCCGTGCCCAAATTATCTGTGCAAGCAAAAGCCCAAGAAAATATAACCGATTAAACTTCAACTTTCCTAATTTTCAATATTTAATATCTCGGAAGCTACTTGACCGATTAGAAAAGTATTGATGCCAATTTAAATATAACTCGGATAAATAGCCGAGTTTGTGTAGTTGCTTTGCGTGTATTTCGTCATTTAAGCGAGTGTTCTTTTGTAGCTCGGCTGAAAAAGAATGGACATATTATAATTACCTAAGTATGTATGTATGTATGTATATACATATACTTATAAATCCAACGTTTAACATAAACGTACCTCCGTTTTGGTAACTCGAGTGCCAATGCTCAGGAGATAATAACTTCAGACCATATTTTAGACTGAAAAGAAGTGCTGTTAGAAAATTATGTAGTTTTATGGATCACTTAAAGAGAAAGGAAACAAGATTCCATAATACCATCTGCTTGGAGAAACGAGTTGCCATCGCCCTATATGCTATTGGGTCCTCAGCGGAATATCGTAGCATTGCGAACTTGTTTGAAGTGGCCAAATCAACAGTGTGCGCAGCTCCCTTGGAATTTTGTAGGGAAGTGTGGAAAGTTTTACACCTAATGTTTTTCAACCACTTTTCCCTAAGTAGAGAAACAATTGAAGACTGTGTTAATGGGTTTAAACACATTGAATTCCCTCAGTGTATGGGTGCTCTTGGTAAGCTCTTAAGCCCAATTTCAGATGGCCTACTTAAGTAAATATTGTTGATTAACTTTCACTATTCATTTTCATATCATACATTTAATCTAAACGTAAATGGCCAATATTTGCCATTTAAATATGAGATATGCAACCCTGTGTTTGTACCAAACAACCAAGATTGATTGGTAGGTTGTTTAATCAATCCCACCAAATCCCACCAAAAAAGCAATAGCTGTTCAGCACAAAATGTAAACAAAGAAGCAAATGCAATAACAATTTCAAGGAACAAGCAGCAGTGCTGCCAATTGTTTGACATATGATTTGCTTGACCTTTCTTATCGGTCCAAACAGGAATCTCGATAAACTGTTGTTGGGTAGCTCGTTT
>NW_023458649.1:33624-34714 GCF_013731165.1 Rhagoletis pomonella | reverse complement strand
CCCCCCATTTTGAAGTTTAGCTTTGACAGCTTTGTTATGTTTACATTTCTTATAATCATTCTTATGTCTATTATTTGGCCAATAAAAAGAATAGATCACATATTTAAATAATGTTGATCTGAAACCCAACGAAAGCTAAATGGAACTTAAACAACAATCCACAGTTAAACTTAAGTGCCGTCTAAATATTAATTTGAAAATATTATTTTTACCCAAGTATGTAGGGAATATATTTTTCAAATGTATGCCGCATAGAAATTCATCCCAGACAGGAAGAAGCAGTCGAATATCTCAATTATAAAGGATAGTATTCCACAGTGTTACTAGCACTTATTGACGCAAGATACCCAGCATGAAATTTGTTAGATATTCTATTTTGTGTATATGCATATTCATCCGAATGTAAATTACATAAAACATAACTTTTTCTTTTCTTTTAAAGATATTGGCCCGTTGTCATAGAGAAGTTAGAAAAAGGTTTTAACGATTAAAATGGTGTTTTATTGTAATCACCATTTTAACTCTTTCATATTCAACTTACAATGCATTTTATGGCAAAAACAGCGTTTTAACTTTAAAATGAGGAGAATGCGGCTTTAAAATGGTAAAATAAGGTTCTAAGTTTTCGTTTGTTGTTGAAGTAGTAAACGCAATAGCACCCAGGTTCGGTCCCCACTCCAAGCGATTTCAAACAATTTTATTTAATTTTTTATTTTTATTTCACCATAAACATTATTTTATTTTAATTTGTCAAATTTTGTTTTATTATCTTTGTTTTTGTTTATGGTATTTCATATAATTATATCGTTATTAATACAATTTTTTTGAGTTTAATTTTAATTAAAAAGGCCAGAAAAACTATAATTAAATAACAAAAATTAAAATAATATTTAAAAGAACAAAAGAGATGTAAAAAAATGTTCGTTGGCAGTGGGATTCGAACCCACGACTTCCCGGCTTGCTAAATCGGAAATCCTACAGCGGACACAGGGTGAACTAATTAAAGTACTCATATTTCTATATATTGCCAGGTAAATTTTTTCTCTTCATATGGATAGCACTGTTCTCTCTCATCTTAACAAAAAGCTGT
>NW_023458649.1:32329-33524 GCF_013731165.1 Rhagoletis pomonella | reverse complement strand
TCTTCATATGGATAGCACTGTTCTCTCTCATCTTAACAAAAAGCTGTTTCTAAGATGTCTATGATTAAACTGTATTTTAACAAGAATGAGTTTTAACTTGCGACTATGACTATGGGCCATCGTTTTTTATACATCTACGTGGGAAGTCCTGGAAGATGTAATGGTTCCCGAATCTTTGAAAAGTCCAGGCCATGAATCACGTAACTTTGAAACGATAGTCGTTCAAACGATACTGACAAAACGACCTCGTAAAAACACTGATTAATGCATTTGCTGTTACGTGTTACTATTACTGTTCTTCTTCTTCTTCTTCTTTATTGGCGCTGTAACCGCCTAAGCGATTTTGGCCGAGTCCAAAACAGCACGCCAGTCATTTCTCTTCTGTTCTAACTGACGCCAATTGGAAATGCCAAGTGAAGCCAAGTCCTTCTGCACCTGGTCTTTCCAACGCAGAGGAGGCCTTCCTCTTCCTCTGTTACCGGCATCGCGGCCCGCGTTGAATATTTTCAGAGCAGGAGCGTTTCTACGAGAGAGGACTTTACTTCTCAATTGCCTACTCAGCCCAAAGTAGCACTGGTTGGCAAGAGCGATTCTCCGTTGGATTTCAAGGCTGACATTATTATTAGTGTTAATGCTGGTTCACAAATAAACGAAGTCGTCTACTTTTTCAAACTTGTAACTGTCAACAGTGACGTGGGAGCCAAGACGCGTATGGTCTGACTATTTGTGTGACGACAGGAGAAACTGCATTTTGTCCTCGTTCACCACCAGACCCATTCGCTTTGCTTCTCTATCCAATCCCGAGAAGGCAGAACAGACGTAGCCCTTGTTTTTACCGATAATATCGATGTCATCGGCATACGCCAGCAATTGTACGCTCTTGTAAAGTTCTGCGGCTCTTATTATCTTCTCCAACATCAGATTAAATAAATCACACGAAAGGGTGTCCCCTTGTCTGAAACCTCGTTTGGTATCAAATAGCTCGGAGAGGTCCTTCCCTATTCTGACGGAGCTGGTAGTATTGCTCAACGTCATTTTCCACAGCCGTATTAGTTTCACGAGGTTACCAAATTCAGGCATCGCGGCACAAAGGAAACTTCTCTTCGTGCTCTCGAAAGCGGCTTTGAAATCGACAAATACACTCCGTCGCATAATTATAAATCCAGCACAATAGTCTTTGAAACAGCCGTCACAA
>NW_023458649.1:30655-32229 GCF_013731165.1 Rhagoletis pomonella | reverse complement strand
GCATAATTATAAATCCAGCACAATAGTCTTTGAAACAGCCGTCACAATCAAGATTGGTAAAAACTTTCTTCTATGACTTTTGCATTGTAATAGCTCTCTTATAATAGAGTGGTTAATTTTTATATAATCATAACCTTATTTAAAAGTTTTAAAAAAATCTAAAAATTACTTGTTGCAAAACTATAAATCCAAAAAAAGAAATCCCAATAACATGAGTAAAACATGCAAATATGTCCTTCTAATACCCTGTTTGTGCTCCATTGACTTTAATTAACTAAAATATATGCTTCCTCATACTTAGACATAATGTCTTCGGTAAAGCAGCATCCAGTTTATGCCACTCTTGCAAAATCGCCAATTTAAGCCATATAACGTTTGCAAATTGGCGATTATCAGCATAAACTTTCATTGCCGGTATTCTCCACACATTTTCCATTGGATTGAGGTCTCGGGTTCGAATATTGCTGGTTTCCAAGCAGGATTTTGCCTCCCTGCTTCTATAAAATGCAGCAGTGTCGTGTTGAAAAATGCAATGTCTTTCATTGCACTCAATAACTGGTTTGAGACTGCTCCGCAGTATGGGAATATAGTCTAAATTCTTCATTTTATTTGAGCAGAATTGCAACTCAAGGGTACAATCGGATGTTATTGCACCCTACAAAATCACATTTTCACGACCAAAATTCTGCCGGTAAAAAATGAATCGTTCTTGCCGTAAATCGTTCTGTTTCCATTCAATATATTTGTACCATCCAGATTGAATTTCTTTTCGTCTGAAAAGATAACCTAAGCCTACTTCTTAATAGTGAATTTTAAGGTAAAATAACCATTTTAACAAGTTAAAGAATTCTGTCAATTGCCATGCTTTTACTAGTGAAATCCCTTCAAATAGCTTTAGGATGTAGCAAAAGACGCGGAGCCGTGATAATTTCACCATACTCGAGGTGCTAGTAACGTTTTAAGGCCCTCCAAATTGTTTGATGACCAACGGGATCTGAACATTTTGCTGTTAACTTCTGGCAAATTGTGACGGAAACCAACAATAATCGGACCCTTGTGCTCTCTTGACCTCAATCCAATGGAAAATGTATGCAGAATACTGGCAAAGAAAGTTGATGCTGATAATCGTCAATTTGAAAACGTTGTATGGCTTAAATTGGCGGTTTTGCAAGACTGACATACACTGGATGCCGCTTTACCCAAGACACTATTTCTAAGTATAAAGAAGCCCATTTTTCAGTTAGTTAAAGTCAATGGAGAACAAATAGAGTATTAGAAGGACATATTTGCATGTTTTACCTCATTGAGATTTCTCTTTTTGGATTTATAGTTTTGCAACAAGTAATTTTTAGATTTTTGGAGTTCTTTTAAATTAGGTTTTGATTATAAAAAAAAATTACCACTCTATTATAAGAGAGCTCTTACCATGCAAAAGTATTAAAAGAAAGTTTTTACCTATCTTAATTGTGGCGGCTGTGTCAAAGACTATTGTACTGGATCTATAATTATGGAACGGAGTGCAGATGTTGTGTGTCGATCCTGTTCTCGCGGGTCTTTTCCAAGATTTGGCGTAT
>NW_023458649.1:27523-30555 GCF_013731165.1 Rhagoletis pomonella | reverse complement strand
TAAGAAATTTTGTATAAAAAGAAAGTAATTTCAAATAAAGAATCAATTCTTGTTGCACGCTACACGTAAGCATTTCTTTAATTTACATACCAAAGAGAGAGGTTACCATGTTTAATTTTTAGGTACATTTGTCTACTTTTAGGGACATTTTTGCCAAAATGTATTTTATGACGTCAGAAAATATGTAAATGCTGTCAAATCGACGAAGAGCTAGCGCTCCGCTGATGGCGCCAACTCTATTTTCTACATCGTGGCTTTGATATAAATACATATATACATACAACAAGCGTTGACAACAATTCGAGATAGAAAACTAACTCTAGGCGAGAGGTAAATATTGTCTACCGTGTACACAGCTTGTAGAGTACGTGATAGATAAAAGTTGAGATTTCTCTATTTTGTCTCTAGCTAGAGTCAATATCTCCTAGAGTTGCTCCTCCGTGTAAACTTAATTGAGAGAGGAGATTTTTATTTCAGTAAAACTCTCGAGAGATTTCTCTATCGTGTACGCTTAGCTATAGAAGAGATCCTTGGAAGCCTCATCCTTCTCTTCCGTCGGGGCGAGATGTTGAAGAATATAGCTTTGATGCGGATTGTGGCTAGACGTTCGTTCACCGGGGTAAACGCCAGTACTTGGCGACGGAGTCTCTCTCCCACCACGAATCCACCACCGAAGTTGCGCTTTGGCAACTGTAGTAGACGTCGCAAGGATTCACGCTTACTTTTCCTTGCCCCGTCCATCGCATTTCTTGGATGGCTGTGATGTCAGCCTTTGTCTTCCCGAGGACATCAACCAGCCGGGCAGAGGCACCTTCCCCATTAAGGGTCCGGATATTCCTGGTGCATACCCTTAAATCATAGTCCTTTATACGTTCGCCGTGGTCGTCATCAAAAAAAGGGGGTCTCTTCCGAGGCTGTTTGTACTTGTTCATTAGGTGGGGTTTTAACGTGGAGGGACCCAAACCCAGCGCACGCGAAGTTTTACGCCTTCTCACTTTAGCTCGCTCCCAAAGGGGTGTTTGGTTGCTACCCCGAGGATACGTGGATATAAATATCCGGACGTTGTGAGCTGCGATTTGAACCGTACGCACAAGAATCACTTCTGGCCACTCCCAGGTGAATGGCAGTCAAAAGTTTTCCACTTCTGCGCACGGAACCATCCTCCTACCTATTGCTGTTACGTTAAGCAAAACTGGAATCGAGTTGACGATATCGCACAAACGATCAAACAATTTTTGGTTTTCATGAAGCAACACAATCTGGACACGATATCGTTCAGACGATTGTCGTCATACGTGATTGATGCCCAGCTTAAAAAGGGAACTGGAGAACTGCTCATTTCTGAACACAATGAGCACAAATTTAGGAAATTTTGACGGCATTCTTGGAGATTCTGCCTTTCGATTTTCCAAATATTTTATGAAGCCTTTTCCATTCAGTTTGGATAAAACACCTTCACAAAAAGCTTGCAATTACCAACTTTCAATATCTCGGAGAGTGGTTGAAAATGCTTTTGGGCAATTGAAAGCAAGGTAATTAAGTGAATATAGAAGTGGTCGTTAAATACACTTATTATTTTTACATATATGTATACAAATTAAGCTTTCGCCGGATAGGAAAAGGAATTAATAATGCAAATTCTATTATCAAGGCTTGTCGTGCTTTGCACAACTCTTTAATAGCAGAAAATGACCCGATGGTTTAACGAGCAGCACGTGTATGATATTAGGAGAAGACAACCACAATCCGTGGACTCGCACCAAACCTTAGCAGAAGCTGAATCAATAAGAAATGCGTTCTGTTCATATTTCAGTAAGTTAATATCACGTTTATTTCAGTTCATGTCATTTTATCTTGACGCGAAGTAAACAAAAACTTTAAGTTTTTAAAACGGAAAAAAGTATTCTAGAAAATTGGCATCATCATTGGTGCAAATCCAAGAATTTCAGTTCACAAAATCTTACTTTCTATATACTTAAAATCTGTTTCAAAAATGTAAACAAAATAATTCAGTCCAATTCTCAAAACCTTACATACTATTTCCTCAAAATCTATATACTTAAAATCTACTTCAAAAATGTAAACAAAATAATTCAGTGCAATTATTAAAACCTTATGTACTATTTCCTTAAAATCTACTTCAAAAATATAAACAAAATAATTCTGTCTAATTACTACATACTATTTCCTTAAAATATATTTAAAAAATCTAGTACTCCGTCGGTCAGCCTTTTTGCGTCCCTCTGCAGTTCTTGCATTGCGACTAGCTTTGCCTTTTCTAGTTCGACCAATTCATCGTTCGATTTTGTAAATTTCCATAGCAGGGTGGTAGACATCTTCGGGCAAAACTAGTGGATCACACTTATTTACTACGGACTTAGATGCATCATCAGCATAAACAAGATATTTACCAAACTTATTGTGAAGTAGACAGAGTTCAGCCATTTCCTCTAAAAATACGTTGTTGCACGCACTAGACGCAAAAGGTATGATATCATTGTCAATGATGTTCCATGATATGCTTGGTAAATTAAAACCACCCAACACAATCGTTGAATCAGAGGGTTTAGTCAGTAAATTAACTGATTTCAGTAAAGAGATAAGTCGTGAATACACCAATGTGTCAGATCGGGGAGGGATATAGCATAGAGCTAAGTAAATATACAATTTTCCAGCCTGTACACGAATGCATTTGAACTCTACTGAATCAATGCGGGGAAGACTAACTTCTTCAGATGATATTGAAGAGTCTACAGCGAAGAGTACGCCACCGCCGATTCTGTCCTCCCTATCTTGTCTATGGATATGATAATTTTTTGGAAGCATCTCTGAATTCAAAATGTGAGGTTTCAGCCAAGTTTCAGCAAAAGGAAGAATATTATAATTACATTCAAGACCTTTAAAGTATAAGTTCGTTAATTTAGTATTTAAACCTCTTACATTTTGGTAATAAATACTTAAATCAGATTTAATAATTAGTTTTTTTATTCAGTGTTATGACGGGGAATATTAGCTAAGTTATTTACTTTTTT
>NW_023458649.1:24445-27423 GCF_013731165.1 Rhagoletis pomonella | reverse complement strand
AAATAGATGGTGTGTGTCGATCCTATTCTCGCGGGTCTTTTCCAAGATTTGGCGTATTGTGAATACCTGATCTATGGTGGATTTTCCAGGCCTAAAGCCACACTGATAAGGTCCAATCAGCTCGTTGACGGTGGGCTTCAGTCTTTCGCACAATACGCTCGATAAGACCTTGTAACCTATGCTTAGAAGGCTAATTCCGCGGTAGTTGGCGCGTATGGCGGGGTCGCCTTTCTTGTGGATTGGGCAGAGCACACTTAAATTCCAGTCGTCGGGCATGCGTTCATCTGACCATATTCTGCATACGAGCTGATGCATGCACCTCATCAGCTCCTCGAAGTACTTGAATAGCTCGGCTGGCAGGCCGTCAAGTCCAGCAGCTTTGTTGTTTTTCAGCCGCGTAATCGCTATATGTACGTCGTCATAGTCAGGCGGTGGGACAGCTACTCCATCATCATCGACTGGGGACTCGGGTTCGTCTTCCTCACTACTTTCAGCGCTGCTACCATTCAGTAGGTTATAAAAGTGTTCCCTCCACAATTCAAGTATATTCTGGACATCGGTCACTAGGTCGCCATTGTTGTTCTTACAGGAGTTCGCCCCGGTCTTGAAACCTTCCGTAAGTCGCCTAACCCTCTGGTAGAATTTTCGGGCGTTCTTCCTGTCGGCCAGCATCTCAAGCTCTTCGCACTCACGTATTTCGGCCTCTCTCTTCTTATTGCGGCAAATACGTCTCGCTTCCTTCTTCAGTTCCCTATAACGGTCCCACATGGCTCGCGTTGCGCCCGATCGCAGCGTGGCCCTGTAGGCGGCATCTTTTTTCTCTGCGGCTTCTTGACATTCCTCATCGTACCAGTTGTTCTTTCGGGCTCGCTGAAATCCAAATACTTCTTCGGCGGCGGTACTTAATGATCGGGAAATGTGGTTCCACTGCTCGCGTACGTTGCATTGTTGAAGAGTGCTCTCAGAGAGCAGGTGTGTGAGTCGAGTGGCGAATAAATTGGCAGTCTGTTGTGATTGCAGCTTTTCGACTTTAAGCTTTCCTTGCATTGTTGGGCGCACTTTTTTTGCTGCACAGAGGCGGGTGCGTATCTTGGCTACAACAAGGTAGGGGTCCGAGTCGATGTTTGGCCCTCGGAGTGTACGTACGTCCAAAACGCTTCTAGCATGCCTTCCGTCTATCACAACATGATCGATTTGGTTTCTCGTTTTTCGATCTGGAGACAGCCATGTAGCTTGGTGGATGTTCTTATGCTGGAACCTAGTAGTACATATTACCATATTTCGGGCCCCGGCGAAGTCGATCAGCCTCAGTCCGTTATCGGACGTTTCGTCGTGGAGGCTGAATTTTCCGACGGTGGCGCCAAAGATCCCTTCCTTGCCCACCTTGGCATTAAAATCGCCCAGCACGATTTTGACATACGTTCCAAGCGCTCATAGAAGAGATCCTTGGACGCCTCATCCTTCTCTTCCGTCGGGGCATGGGCGCAGATGAGCGAGATGTTGAAGAATCTAGCTTTGATGCGGATTGTGGCTAGACGTTCGTCCACCGGGGTGAACGCCAGTACTCGGCGACGGAGTCTCTCTCCTACCACGAATCCAACACCGAATTTGCGCTCCTTTACGTGGCAACTGTAGTAGACGTCGCAAGGCTTCACGCTTACTTTACCTTGCCCCGTCCATCGCATTTCTTGGATGGCGGTGATGTCAGCCTTTGTCTTCCCGAGGACATCAACCAGCCGGGCAGAGGCACCTTCCCCATTAAGGGTCCGGATATTCCAGGTGCATACCTTTAAATCATAGTCCTTTAAACGTTTGCCGTGGTCGTCATCAGAAAAAGGGGGTCTCATCCGAGGCTGTTTGCTTCTTTTCATTGGGCGGGGTTTTAACGTGGCGGGACCCAAACCCAGCGCACGCGAAGTTTTACGCCTTCTCACTTTAGCTCGCTCCCAAACGGGTGTTTGGTTGCTACCCAGAGGATACGTGGATATAAATATCCGGACGTTGTGAGCTGCGATTTGAACCGTACGCACAAGAATCGCTTCTGGCCACTCCCAGGTGAATGGCAGTCAAAAGTTTTCCACTTCTGCGCACGGAACCATCCTCCATCCATTGTGTGGTTTAGGGGTCCTATTTATAACAGTGGCGTGTGCAAAGAAATTCCGGGTTGTGTTTCCCTTATAAGAGTTACCAAATCAACTTATAAATATCTATATATAAATTGTGAGACTTCAAATAACAAGAAAAAAAATATTTGCCTTTAGACTAGTAGTACTATTAATAGTTTTCGAGAATTCATTTCTGCCAGCCGAAAGTATCAAAATACGGCATTTGGGAACAAAAAAGTATCAGATATTAAAATTTAGAAAAACTGTATTTAAAAATATACAATTGTACCAAAACGACAACGCTGATCGTGATGGAAAACGTACTTACCATCTTGTCGTCATAGCGACGATGGAATTAACATCGTCAGCCGAGTGAAATACTGCTAAAGTAACAGAGGCAGCGCCGCTTGTGATACCCTTGCTTGCCTCACCGCTCTTGCCATAAATTCAAATTGGTTGGATAGTCGACATGCGTCTTCTGTATACTGTTTATTCTGTGGTACAATGTACGAAACTTTCGTTCATAATACGAACACATTTTTCAACACGAAACAAGATTTCAGGAGCCATATGTAAATATAACGAAAGGACTTTCGTAAGGCATTTTTTCAGTACAATTTACGAAATCTTACGTTTATTTTACGAAGCACATTCGTAAAGCACAGAACAAATCTCTGTACGAATAATTTTGTATATTGTAGGAAGGTATGGTTTTAAAACTTACCAATTCTACATCTCTGTATTCGTACAATTTAGTTAATATGTTCGTATAAAGTACTAATGCAGAAACATGTTTTTTATATTCGTACAACATACGAATATTTTGGTTCAATATACTCAATTACCGGCAGTTTAATATTTCATCATAGTTTT
>NW_023458649.1:0-24345 GCF_013731165.1 Rhagoletis pomonella | reverse complement strand
GAAATGGCCGACTGTGGGGTTGCCAGCGGGTTTTTAAACCCCTGCACTGCGGGAATATTCCATTTGGAAGAATAACGGGCACTGCGTCATTTGGACTAGTTCCGTTACTCTTCCAAATGGAATTTGCCGCAGTGCAAGGAGGAATATCAAAAAAAAGAAATCCGGGGTTGCCGTGCCCAAATTATCTGGGCAAGCAAAAACCCAAGGAAATATAACCGGTTAAACTTCGTTGATTTTTAATATTGTTTATGCTCACGGCTTCTTGCACTTTTTCCTTATCGATGAAAATGCCTAAAACCGTTTTCAAAGAAGATAAAAAAAAATTAACGGCTGTTTTGCTATCGCTTAAAGCTTCCAATTTATTATACTAAAATTTAATGGGCTATAAAGCTGAATATTCAAAAAAATTCTAAAAAAGTTTAAAAAATTTGTAAATTGGTAATGTACTCATTTTACTCAACTTCGGTGTAAAAAAAAATTCATAACTCAAATTATTGTAGAGTGCACCCCATAACATTATACTTAAATATTGCGCAATACTCAGAGCTACCATTGTGATTTTTTCCATTTTTTTTTTTTGAAATGGCATATTTTCAAAAACTAATTTTTTTTATCAAAAAATTTGTATGTGGAAAATTTTTCAAGAAAAAAATTAAAAAATATTTTTTTTCGTAGGGAATTTTGATGTGTGTATGTGTGATTTTATCGATAAAAACGTTTTAATTGCGTATGCATGTTCACTTTGAGCAAATTGTGAGCACTGGTTGGGGAAATCTTCGGTAGATTGGGCAAATCGCTAATTGGGCCAAAATTAGAGCCCAATTGGGAAAAACTTTTGGCTCTGATCGGGCAACCTCAAAAAATTTCCAGCAAGGAAATTTTGTCATAATGGGCAACAATTTTTGTGCCCTCAACTGGCACGAAAATCTGCTAGCATCATATAAGTGCATTTTCAGAAAAAAAATCATAACTCGAAAATGACGAAAAAAAAGATGTGGCAATTTGAAAAAAATCTATTTGAAAAAAAAAAAATTTTTGTTTATAAACAATAATTAATTATTAATAAACAATTACTGATGTTTAATTCACTAGATCGATTCAGTAGATCAATATCTGCAATGTAAAAAAAAATCGTTAAAATCCTTGCTTTTTTGCGGCAGTTATAAACGATTTCATCAAAAGTTGCTATTAAGAGAGGAAAAAAGAAGCGTTCGTACTCAAAAAGAGAAAAATTCATTGTTCGAAAAATTCGCATTTCTGAGCAAAAATAAAAAATACGCGTCTCCTTAAATTGTTCAAGGAACAATCCCTGTGAGTTTTATCGCAAACTTAAATTCACTTTCCCCCGGCCTGGGTGATTTGAGATGGAATGAGCCATATATATACAATTTCGATTGTTACCACTACTTTCGTTAAATTTTGCCCTATAACAAACCTTTCTATATAAGGTAATAACTTGTACTTTCTAAATTATATAAATTTCTGTAGCATTAATTATGCATTTTTTTTTTCAAAAGGTAATTTATTAAAAAAGATTTAATTTTTTTTGTTTCTTTGTATTTCTGACTTGAAAATTAAAAAAAAAATCAGGAAAATTATGTACATCATCTGAAAGATAAACTAATCATCTTTATTCTGGCATCATTAGTTGTCTAATCGCCTATGTAGTTCATAAAATATTGATATTTCAAAGTATCGAAAAAATTTAACTTAACCTCGTATATCCCCTCAATTTCCCACCCGCGCCAAACAACTTTGGTAAGGTTATCAGCATGAAGAGCTCCACCAAATTACACCCCTGGTTTTTCTACAGCTAAAAGGTCGGTATTCTACACTTTTTTTAAAAATTAACCTCACATTTGACGACAGTAATGAAAACGGATTGTCAATCATCTGACACTGAAAGTTGACGACAGTCTTTGACATGCACTGCGGTAATGAAAACGCATTTAACATCAAATGGACAGCTGTCAGATGAAGGCAGTGTTTTTGGCGTCAGTGATTCTGACCAAATGAAAACCAGCCTTTAGTACTAAGGAAAACGTAGCTGTCTGCGGGAAAGTGTTTATTAACCAAAAAAAAGTAGGCGAACAGACCTGCTGGAACTAGTGACAATCAGCGACACTGTCCGCAAGGAACACAGCTATCGCAAAATGGCAGACCTTCCATGCAGTTTTAGCGTTGCCGTACACTCTAGAAAAATATGAGATGGTGAAATTTCTGACATGCTACCGGGTGCGCTATATGCCGAAGAATAAAGTATTTATATTTTGTGCGGCGAACAGTAACCCATAACAATATAAGACAGAAGTACGACGATGAGACATGCTATATAATAAAGCAATACAACAAAAGCACCAAAAAACTGGTAAAGCAAAAAGAGAGGTTGAAATTTTTGCTCAGATGCAAGGACTATGGTATCATCCCACCGCATCTACAGGGAAAAATGAAGGGATTTTTACACTGTTTTAAGCTAGATACCACTAGGCGTGATTTAAAGAAATTGGAAGAATGTTTTCTGCTTAAAATCCTCAATCTGGAGATCAAAGAAACAAACATAAACATTAAAATAATAACAACCGACGCCGTGTTGCTCGTCCTCTTCTTGATGTCCGCTTCATGCTCCGATAAGCGAACTGCAAGCGGCCTTTTCATTGTCCCAATGTACATTAGCACTTTCACAACACATATCAGCAAGCGGACATACAGCTGATCTAACCAAAACAAAAATAATAGACAAAGAAAAAAGGGAGAGAACAAGATTCACGTTGTAGAGCTTACGGATATTACAGAATAGGGACAAGACAATTAGCAAAAAGGAAGACACGGATGACATCGCGACTGCATATCTACTTTGTTTATAGCTAACATCAAGCAGTATGACATGTGTACCACACGACGCTCGTATCGATGCGTTTTATGCCAATTAGTTTAAGTTTTGATGTTGTTTATTTGTTTATATATGTACGTGTATTTTCAACACATGTTTATGTGTAAGTCCCAAAAATTTAAAAAATATGTGATTGGTTTTATTATTGTTTGTAGAACTGTTTACGCATTTTTATACGTCCATACTAATTTATAAAAATTTTATGTATATTTATATGTTGATGTAGAAATAAAAGGAGAAAAACGCCCCTGAAGATGCTAAGAAATTTAGTGAAACGTCGGGTTAAAACGTGAAGAACAGTGTTTTCTGGCACATAAAAGTACTGATCAATAAGCCTATAAAATACCAAAAGTAATCTACCATAAATTGATCATTAACTAAAAATCAAAATAAGAAATTCATATCAACTAAAAAAAAAGTAAAAAATATGACAGTTGAGGACGACGAGATTTTAATATCATTTGATGCCGTATCTTCATTTACAAACATCCCGACACAGCTGGCTATACGTACCATTATGAAAAAATGGGAAACACTAAAAACTCACACAAACATTGAACGAAAACAATTCCACAATATTTTAGAGTTTTGTTTGCGAGACAACAATTATTTTACATATAATAACACCCTTTACCAACAAACATATGGTATGCCAATGGGTAACCCATTATCTGCGGATATTGTACTCGACAAAATATTAGACGACAGCATAACTGAATTGAAACAAACTGACATACATATAAAATACAAAAGTAAATATGTAGATGATGTGTTTGCAATAATAAAAACAAAGAACGCGGAAGACATACTAAAAGTATTGAATGCACCAAACACAAAAATTAAATTTACGGTTGAAAGAGAGAAAGACAATAAAATTGCCTTCCTAGACTTAGAGGTGCATAAAAAACAGAATACAATAATGCTAAACTGGTATGCGAAATCCATCGCGTCGGGTAGACTTATTAATTTCCATTCGAATCACCCATGGAGTCAGAAAATAAACACCGCTGCTAGCCTGATCAAAAAAGTGTACATACTTAGCAACAACGAGTTCGCGGAGGAGAACAAAAACAAAATTAAAAGCATTCTGCACAAAAACGGCTACCCGCATGCGCTAGTTAACAATTTAATATAAACGACGATAAACAAAAGTAAACAAACAAATCAAAATAAAAAGATCTTCAGGCTAACAACACAACTAACAATAAAAAAAAATTGGAGTAACTTACGTACCAGAACTAACAAATAACCAGGCGCTCAGGAGAACAATAAAGAATGAAGATATTATATCGCTTGCTTAGAAAGAAAAGTTGCTAAGTCCCATTTTAAAAATTTTACAGGAGAGGAAAAAATCTTCCTATAGCCATTTTCTTTAACTATTTCGCAAGACTTTAAATTAAACATTTTGCGCGTTTAAAGCAAAGCAAAACTCCATAAGAATCGGAAGGATTCGATATTTATTAAAAGATGTCGTATTATTTTGGCCTTATCGGATTTGTGGTGCTTCTTTTGGACTTAGCAAATTTTCCTTTAGTGCTTATGAAGAGTAAAAAATAAAACAAGTACCTTTATAATTTTCGAAACGATGCGTATTCAATTTCTCTAGCCTCCTATATCAAAATATGAGTTTTCATAAAAAGTGGACTTAGCAACTTTTCACTCTAAGCTAGCGATATATGCTCACAGACCGCACAACACAATAAGCAAACTGTACACAAAAACAAAAGACAGAATTCTGAAGGAACAACAACATAATAGCTCTGATCCAGTACTCCATGATCTTACAGGATTTTACACGAACTTGCAGGAAGTTGCAGGAAAAATGTTCCCGTACTGTCCTGTCTCCTGTAAATGAGAGCGACTTTTGGAGAGTTGTGTAGAGAATGAAGCTGCAAGATTTTATCCGAACTTTTTCTTCTGGTAAAATCATGAAAAGTGTCAAGCAATCACTGGTTGACGTTTTTACAGGAAAAATGTTTTTTTTGTTCCCGTACTTTTTATTGTTACTCACTTTTTACTCTCACTTCAGAGAGTAATTTTGCTGTTTGACAGTTTTACAGGATTTTTCACGAAAAGTATTGGATCAGAGCTAATGTGGTGTATGAAATAGAATGTAAGGGGAATGACACTGAAAGCTGTAACAAATGCTACGTATTTAGGCACAACAAAAAGATCATTGGGTACAAGAATAAGCGAACATAAAGCGGATAAGAGAAACAAAAAGATGACAACAGCACTGACACAACACTTGACGAAGCACGAACACTTTGCGGACTTCGGGAATACGGGAATTTTGGACATCGAAAGAGGGGTAAAAAGGAGAACGACATTAGAAAGCCTACGTATACAACAACGACTAGAGAATGCGATCAACTTTAAAGAGGACGTAGATAACACCAACAACGTGTATGCAGCTGTAATCAATAACAAATATAAATAAGAATATAGGATTCGAATTTGGTATTATTGTGAAAAGATCACCATTTAAGTACCTTTTCACAACGTTTATCGTTTGTTAAAAAATGTTTGTCAATAATATTTATGTAAATGTGAGTTCAAAGTCAGCATTAGTGTAAAGTAACTGTCGTTAACTATGTTTATTGTTTTTGCATCAGCGAATTTTACTTGCTAATCATGTTTATGTTTATTTGTTTTTATTTTTCGAATAAAGACTCCCTGATGAAGACGCGAGAGCGTTGAAACGCGTAGGAGGGTAAAGGGAAAATTTAATTTTTTCGCTTTTTTAACTCTATCGGCTGAAGCAGCTCCAACCCAGCAAACATAACAAATAAGAATTTGGCCCAAATTATTATAAAAGCAAAGAAATGTTCTCTAACTCGAATGTGAGAAGTCCGAGCATTGCCGATGTCGGCCTCTCATAAATGAGAAAAACGATGCAAGTAATCCATTCGCGATCACTCACAACAGCTTGTGGCGATAAACTCTTCGCGAAAAATTTTCGCGACGTTGTATGGGAGATATTAGATAGAATTAAAGAGAGCAGTGATGTTGATCCACAGCCGCCTGCTAAACGGCAACTGGCCAAATCATTAATTTAATAAATTTTATTTTTTTGCTTGAAACTTTTCATAACTAACATTTCAAAATTATATTTTTTCCATATTTTTATAATTTCTTTTTCAATGTTTCTTCAAAATTAACACTGAACAAAATGGTACATAAGAGATGAGAAGTAAATTAATATTAAGCTGGAAAACGCAGGTTTTGTATTATGATTGTTTTCTTTTCAAATGAAATTTATTGAAGAAACTGAGAAGCATATTATAGATCAAACAGAAAGCAAAAAAGACTTAGTTTTGTGTAAAATATGTTCAAAAAGCATGAAAAAAAAATTTCCAACATTTTGCTTCATAAGCACTACAAAAATTTTCTAAATCAATAAAAAAAATTCGAACTAACATAAACAAACGCCGCGATACGGGTCTTCTAATTTAGCCTCTATTTTCACCCCTCACTCTCAGAATCGACCTAACTTTTGCTAACCTGAATTTGTTCCACAGTGTTATCATACATTTTATTTTCGATAGAGTTTCGGGTTTTACTTTAAGGCATTCTTGTTTATTGTCATTGCAAAAGCTAAGCGAACTGGAAACTTGAAATTCGAAAGGCATATCCAAAGGAATTAAAGGAGTCACGTGTCTTGTGGTTCCGAAGTTATAGTTGATTAAAAATTCCACGACTATGAGATATGCCACGCCCCCTCCTACAAAGTCATTTATATATATATATATTTATCTTGCTATAAGCATCTACCATAGATTTGTCTGCATACCAAATTTCAAGTTCATGTGACTTATGTTTCCGAAGCTATAGCTGATTAAAAATTTGCAGGCCTATAGAGGTGCCACGCCCCCTCGCAAAATTGACACCATATTTACAAACAAAACCATACCTATAACCTTCCCGGGGTAAAAACAAATAAGTGTGCAAAGTTTCGTGCGATTCCGTGTAGTGGGTCGAAATTTATAAGGTAATAAACAAACAGACATTCACATTTATATATATAGATTATTAAGCAGTATTGGTCTTGTCCCACCCTTGTAAAAAAAAGGTAAAAGTTGTTATATTTAATTACAGGAGTTGAAGTTATGTTTTGGGTTTGTTACATAATGTTAGAACTTCATTGTCAATGTTTTCCACAATTGCATTTTCGTTTCCACATAGTTAGATAAGAATAATTCAACAGTCAAGCATGTCCCACCCATGATAGCTACAGGTGGTACAGTTGCCAGAGGTAGGTTTATAGGGCTGATAAGCTTTATTTGTTTGTTGAGGTGGTCGCAGGGGAGAAGGGCGGAAGCACGGACTCGCCCATTACCTATATACCGTTGTAGTCAGCTGATTAAGTTAAGTGACATTTTGACCAGTTTTGGTTTTTTCTTTTGTTTATTTAATGTTCATAGTTTTTTTTTATAAAATTCTAGCACATTACATAACCAGAACCACATAAATCTACATTTCAAACAAAAATTATAAATTTTAACAGTTACAGCCAAAAATTTTAAACTTTTTGTTCATAATTTTTAGAAAAGTTCTAAGTATGCAGTTTTATAGCGTATTAAATATAAGTAGGAAAGAGTGAAAATTTTAAGACGCTAAGAGATCGCGTTGATATTTAATCATTTTTTTGGCTGACGGTGCTAGGCTTTTTCTTTTATATAAAAGGCATTATACTAAGATAAAACGTGAGTGAATTGAACACCTACTTGGCTTCTTATATTTTTTAATAACTAATCTTTAATATGGACCACACTTAAAGCTCCTTTTTATATAAAAATTCGTACGTGTCCCACCCGTGACAGAGGAATTTCGGATTTTTTTTATAATAAATCCAACCTTTTTGTTATAGTTTTTGCTTTGTTTGCATTCGTGGTTCTTTGTTTTATTATAAGACATCAAGTTCACACAGAAAAGTGAAATAAATTCACAGAGTTTTCGTAAAATGTATCTGCTCCAAAAAGCAGGTTCTTTTTTTGTCCCACCCGTGACAAAAGAAATAACTCTGATTTCTTTCCATATAAAAGTAAGCTGCCATTTTTTTCGTTTTTTTTGTAATAACTCATATAATAGTAAACTAGGTGTAGCTTTATCAAAATGACGAATTGTTCAGTACTTTATACTTAAATTTAAACAAGAAAGAACAATTTTTTCTGTTCAACTGTCACACCCGTGACGGTGGAATCGCCCATATACATATGTATACCTGCAATTATAGCGTAATTTCTTGGAAAAGCGAAAAAATATCTTCCATATAACGCCCTAAAAAGTTTCCAGGATAAGCTGTTGTGAGTGATCGCGAATGGAGCACCTGCATCGTTTATCTCATTTATCTAGGTGCACACCCAAAACTCTTACAAAATAAAATTTTATGTAGAACGCTAGTATTTACGAAATGTTACAACTCTAAAATGAACGAAACCATTTGCTCTATTTGCGGAAATATTTCTTTACCATGGTAATTATTAGTGGAAAATAAACAAAAGGTAGGTAGAAGGCTGCTGAAATACTGCATAATACATACATACATACTTCAGGCTAAAAAGACTCACAAGTAAATTTTTTTCGTCTTTGCACGGTCGTAGTTATTACTTGATTATTGCTGCCGAATATATGCACTTAAATAAGTACATGCATATAGATATATACATATGAGCATGGATATGAAATGCAGACCTTCGTTTTATTGAGTTTTCTTCTAAGTAATAAGTACATTACCTTATAACTTATGAACTGCGGAACGGAATCGCACGAAACTTTGCACACTCATTTGCTCTTACCCCGGGAAGGTTATAGAAATAGAGAAAAATGGGCAGTAATGGAAAAGAGGGCGTGGCACCTCCTATACTAACTAAAATTTTCATGTTGTATATCTCTCGAAATATTTGTGGTAGAGCATTGGAACTTGCTGTCGAGATAAATAAAATTAATTCCATACTCATGGGAACAAATTGGCGGTATTGGAAAAGGGGGTGTGGCACCTCCCATAGGCGTGAATTATTTAATCAGTTCTAACTTCGGAGCCGCAAGTCACATGAACAAGAAAATTGGTATGCAAACATATCTATGGTAGATGCTTATCTTAAGGTATGTATATATAAATGAGTTTGTAAAAAGAGGGGTGGCAGATAACATAGGCGTGGAATTTTTAGTCAGTCAAAACTTCGGAACCATAAGTCACATAAACATGACATTTGGTATGTCTATGGTAGGTGTTTATAGTAAGGTATATATAAATAAGTTTGTAAAAGGGGGCTTAGCACTTAACATAGGTTGGGAATTTTTTATCAGCCATAATTTCGGAACCAAAAGTCACATGACCCCTTTAATTCCTTCTGGCGTGGGGTGCAACCCGCGGGTAAAAGCTAGTATCCTTATAATGGCGAATCAAAACATTTAAAAATAAATAAAAAATTTATATTCATATATTCTCAGTCTTCACCAGACGCGCACTTGTCTCATTAGTCAACATTATCCCCACTAAGTTCCATTTATTAGATATAATAAATAAACGCAATCATTATAATAAAATACCATGCAGATACTCAATTATA
Organism: Rhagoletis pomonella; assembly: GCF_013731165.1. Classification (NCBI taxonomy): domain Eukaryota; kingdom Metazoa; phylum Arthropoda; class Insecta; order Diptera; family Tephritidae; genus Rhagoletis; species Rhagoletis pomonella. The sequence continues at coordinate 14,883 of NW_023458649.1, read as the reverse complement.
CTGAAAAGTGTACGCTTGGAATATAATTTAACTACACGTATGTATGTATGTAATTTACATATATGTACATACATATATATTACCACCATAATTCATAAGGGCTATTCGCGATTCGCTGCATAAGAGCTGACAAATTTATGCAATTGCAGAAGTATGCCATGGATTGTGAGCGACCTTTATTAAACTGTCAGGGTAAACCTTTTTTAATCAGCTGATAGAAATATCAACCACAGTTGCAATGCATAGCATTTTTATGCTATGGATTTTTGGTATTGCAAATTTGTCAAGCAAATAATTTGCAATACAAATTTGCAATGCAATGATGCTAGGCCATTTGCACCGGATCGCGAATAGCCCTATATATTTGTGCATATTCCCACATTCGTTCCAACCGAAAAGCATTTGCTTGCATTACTTACATATACATATATACATATGTATGTATGCTGTATGCATAACAAAATGCATAACCAAACAAACGCGAAAAATATCTCCCATACAACGTCGCTGAAAATTTTTTCGCGATAAGTTTATCGCTATAAGCCACAGTATACCAGTAGAAAAGGTTTTTGTTTTTGTAGCTGTTTCGTGGTGAAAATCCTTTATGGGGGCCAAATTTCCCCACAAGAAATTGAGCGCATGGTTGCTTTTGCGTGCCAAAAGAACAAATATTAGAAAGCATTGAAAAAAAGTCTGAGATAATACAATTATATTCTACTAAAAATAAACACGATAGTGTGTGCTAATTAAATAATGTGATAATCATGTTTAAAAACTCTTTTCAACTCTTATTTTTCAGAAAATAATATTGCGGATCAGATTGCTCTGAACGCTTGTGTTGTTTACCAAGAAAATGGAGCCCTGTTGGTTTTTATTTCTGTATCGCATCGCGGTGAGTTTCTATTTCTTGGTAATTTGGTTTGTGAAATGGTAAGCAAATTATTGAAATTTATTTATTTGATGTGTTTAACATTTGATTAATGCAATTTCCTGTATTTTCAGACTATTAATTACAAGCACAGCATCATCAACGGTGGCTGCAAGAACTACTGCAATCCCTGCTGTTTTTCCTCTCGGTAAATGCGTTCTGGTCGTGACCAAGGGTGGTCTCCCAAATCGGCCGGAAATAAGGTTAGTCATTTTCAATTTTATATCTTTGTTCGTCGACATTATATAACATGTCATCATTGCAGGCTCTTGTTGCAGAACAAAACGTCGCAACCACTGCTGTGGTAAATATGTTCCAGCAGTACTGCCCACTGCCGTCGGTGTAATGATTTCGATAGCTGAACAAGCGCCATCTCCTGGGCATTCCCACATGCCGACACCAGCTATTTAATCACGTGTGAATGCAACTGCGGCTAAATTTGGTTATTAACAGTGCAATAGTGCCATGTCATTGGCAAAAACACTAAGGGCTGCTGGCACATAGAGGTTGTAAAGTTTTTGGAATCGATGAACTTACTCGAAGAAGACGATGGCCGAAAACATATGATGAAACATCTTCTGGCGTGCCTTTGACAATCGTTAAGTCAGACGGAGGCTTCACATACGATATTTTACACATGGCTGGAATTCGTTAGCGGGCAGAGCACACATTTACAAAATATTTATCGTTCTGCAGAACGTGCATGCATATTCGATTCCGATTTTATGGGTCGATTACGGAGTACAACCGAACTTCAGTTGGTTGGCCAGTGGCTGAAATGGTATTACCGATGGCAACTAGCAACTGAAAGTTGGCAACTGAGTTGCTATATTGGCAACTGCATTTTTGTGCCTGCCGGGAAAGTATCTCACTTTATTTATTTTTTCAACTTTTTTTTTAATTTGTATCACCTTGAACTTTATGAAACTTAAATATTGCTATTCATAATAAAAAACATTTTCATTCATCGGCAACCCAACTGAGATTCCGTTCCCATCCATAATCGATCCATAAGTCATAATCGCACGAACTAATCAAGGCTATCATAGAATCCATCGTAGTCCGATTTTTCGTGAAATCTACGAAAATGCTATTAAACTCGAGTAACTACGAACGCAGCGCTTGCTGTGAATACACACGTTCATAGCAGTTCAGATTCAGTGATCGCTTTTTCGTAGATTTTATGAAAAATCGGACTACGATGGATTCCGCTACCAATATGTTTTCTCCTTTGACAAAATGTTGGAGAATCGCGGCAGCACAGCCCTATACCTACTCTATGCTCTAACGCGCATATGCTAAATTTCTCGCACCTAGCTAAAGTGCTTGACAAAGGCAGAAGGCATATCTTCAACATTATAACCTAAAGTAAAAAAGTTTAAGGCATGCAATAACAGAATACAACAGAACTAAAAAATGTTCTTAAAACTATTAAACATAAAAAATTGCATGAATAAAATTCATTATTTAAAATAAAATGTCGCAATTCTTTTTTATATGTACATACATATTTACAAAATGAATCTTAAAGCACCCACAGTAAGTCCTAAACATATACATAAATGACCAATAAGAAAATGAGTAAATAACAGTAATGTGAACAAGTATGTCGAGAAATCTCTAAATAGTAGCGAAACTATCTCAATAATAACAAGTAATTTTAAGCAAAAAATACAACCGACTTCAATGCACATTCGGGTCGTTCTGGTTACGTTGATCCGACTGTCTTCCCTTTTTTTAAAATCGTTAAAAAAATGAATACGTATTCTACAGAAATAAATTAAGATACATATTAAAGGATTTTAAGTAAAAATAAATAAAGGAAAACTTGTTCGTGATATCTCGACCAAGGTGTATTCATGATACAAAAATCTAAAATTAAAACCGCTGAGAGGCAGCCTGAACATTTTTGAAGTTTGCTAACATTACGAATATGTTTTCAAATTTCCAATCTCACAAATACATTCTCATTTTCAGTCACAAATAAATGAAAATTTCAATATTTTCATCTATTTGTTCTTTGTTTTACTTTTATTTGGCATTTCAGTTGCTCCTAAAATTTTAATTTTATAAAATGACAAACTTCAAAAAATAAATGATGGCCGACGAATTGAGCAAGCGGTTTTACTTTTAAATATTTGTATCATGGGTGTATTAAACAAGGTGTTATTGACTACTCAGTGCGGCTCTCTTTGTAGGTGTTCTCTCTCTTTGTTCGTTGTTCACCCATGGTTGCGGAGTCGAAGGATATTTTCACCGGAGCTTCGTCATCCATGTGTACAACATGTCCAAGCTAGCGAATCGCTGTATTTTTATGTGCTTAATTATGTCAATGTCGTTAAAAAGCTCATACAGCTCGCCATTCCATCTTCTCCGATACCCGTCATCCCCAAGCCCCCAAAGCCTTTTCATCTTTGCTCGACATCGTCCAAGTTTCTGCGCCATATAAAAGGACGGGGATGATGAGAGATTGTAGAGCGTGATTTTCGTTCGTCGAGAGAGGGCTCTGCTTTTCAATTGCCTACCGAGCCCAAAGTAGCACCTGTTGGAAAGAGTTATTCTTCGCTTTATCTCCAGGCTGACGTTGTTTGTGGTGTTTATGCGGGATCCAAGGTAGACAGAGTTCTTCACTACTTCAAAGCTATATCTGCCAACAGTGACATGTGTCCCGAAATGCGTGGACTCTTTATATGTTGCCAGGAGGTCCTTTGTCTTGCCCTCGTTCACCGCTAGGCCAACCTCTTTAGCTTCTTTTTCTAAACTGGAAATGCTGCTGTTACGTCCCTTTATTTCAGACCTACGATATCGATATCATCTGCATACGCCAGCAGCATCGTTCTTTTGCCATATATGGTGCCGGTGCAATTCAGATTGGCAGCTTGGCAGCCATACATACGGTGGTAAAAAAATTGTAGCCGAAACACTTTTTGCCAAGTTCTAACGTATTATTTTTGTTGTTACTGAACTTTTGTTATTTTTTTATAAAAATATAGTTCTTTCTTTAACAAAACCCGTGTAAATCCAAGTTTCCAAATTTGTGCCATATTAAAAAAAAATTCAACAAACTTTCGTACAAATTTCCAACTTTTTAAAATTTCTAAAAAATCAATCAAAATTTTTAGCTATTGGAAACTTGTACCTTATTCTACTAGAATTCAATGGGATACAAAACTGCATACTCAGAAATTAATTAAAACCTTCGGATTTTTTTTTTGTAGTCAAAAGATTGGTACATTACAGCGATATTCTATTGAAAAATTTCAACAAATTAGTTTTCGTGATTGGGATAAAGAAAAATACTTTGGGTGTTAAACTTGTATTTATACGAATGTTTTTAAAGAATGAAATATAAAATAACTAACCAAAATTAAATAACAGCAAAATAATATTTTTCAACTTGTGAAAATTTGGTGCGGCTATAATTTGTTCGACAAATAAACTAAAAAAAAATTACTGTACATAAGTTTACTATGATTACTCGGCCGTGCTATTATAGTAGCACAATGCCACTAAGTGCATTTTAAAATTTTCAGGCAATAGCCTCATGTCATTATCGATGATATTTTTTGTTGTTTGTGTGAAATATTTTATTTGTATCAGTATTTTTCATTTAATCAAAATATGTTGAAATAAAAGTGAAACAAAAAAAAAAAATTGCCAGAACCCTTCCCGAAAAAATCCTGGCTACGGGCCGGTTGAAATATAAATGTATAATATGGTGGAAAGCTAGAAATTATTTAGTCTTAATATGCATAATTCGCTCCGTTTTCCAAAATTCGCTCCGAGTGCTTTCACTATTGATCACATGAGATAAATAATTGTTTCTCAAGCATCCAGTACTATAGTTTGATCGGAATTTATATATTCTTAAGTAATTGATCACATTTTATTAAAATATAAACCTTTAATAGGGTAAAAATTGTGAAATTATTTAGCTTTAACATGTATGTATAGTCGGCCAGAGACAATTGCAGAAAACTGCAACTACTCGTGAAAACTTACAATGAAAGCAATCTGCAGTTTTTAATTATCATTAAAATTAGATCCATATATAAAACATTTTACATCATTTATTTGAAGTAAATCGGAATATATTTTTACATATAAGATAGTTTCCATTTAACTCATAAAGTACATATTTCACTACAAATATTTTTAAGATCATTTCGAATTGCAAAAATAGCGCTAATTAGTTGTATTGAAGTATAAAATATTTTATTACGTTCATACGCGCATAACAATATTTCTCTCGCCTTTTGTCCGATGTTACAATTTTTCACCACATTATTTTGCTGCTCAGCACCCTGAATGCGGCAAAACAGTTGCTCGCAACCCTCAAGTCATTTATGGGGACCAAGTTAACAGCCACAACAACAAAAACGTTTTCTGGTATACTGTGCTATAAGCTGTTGTGAGTGATCGCATCGTTTTTCTCATTTATGAGAGGCCGACATGGGCAATGTTCGGACTTCTCATATTCGAGAGGAAATTTCTTTGCTTTTTTCGATTGCGAATGAAAAGCCATGGACATTTTTTTGTCGATCGCAATCCCAATGTGAGAGATGATCAATTTGCTTGCATTTTTCACTCGCAATAAAAGAATGCAAAAATAATTGTATATTCTTGACCGCGAACGTGAGAGAATGTGAGTGAGAATTTCCGAACCCTGGTATAAAGTAGCGAAAAAATTTTGACGCTCCGACGCCGAGGACATTAGTGCACCTGATTTTAGAGTAAGTCACCGAGTCCCACAGTTCCCAGTATATAATGAGATAGAAAAAAATCCTATTAACATTTCTCTACCATGTATGAATACTAACGATTAGGCGTAGTTTGGTTAAGCCCAAAAATTGTCTCTTCTTTAAGTTTAAAACAAATTTTACCAGCATTGTTTTCAAGATGCCGGTAAATTTACAACCCTCCGCGTCCCGAAAATCAAGTTTTATGTTCCCTACGACCTAATTTACATATTCACGTTCTTGCAGGTTCCGATGTGTTTAATGATGATGATGATATTTAAAAATTTGTTCGCGGTAAAGTAAGCCATAACGAGAATTGGGAATTGAAAAGCCGAGGGCACCGGGGTTTTAAATTTCAATTCTCATGTGTTAAAATGTGTCAAAGGTAATTTTCTACATTTCAAATTCAAATGCTGTGCTAATATTTAAATTAATATTAGTGGTATTCATCTAAACCGATAGCTTTACCGGCAGTTGGGTTGCCGGTGGGCAATGCCACTGAAATGAATATGTATATTATGACTAGCAACTATAGTTGAGTTCTATGAAGTTGAGGGTATACAATTTTGAAGAACCAGCAACTAAGACTTGAGTGTAAATAAGCTGAAGAAACAGTTGAATAAAATTATAGTTTTAAAAACTATAACCTCCCTATTATAATTGCCATCGTACTGTCATCAGGTATGTAACTTGAGAATAGAAATCGCTGCATTTTTAGGCGCATCAATATTACATAGTTACATCCCGAGCTAATAAAAGGAAGGTAAATAAAAAAATTTCAATTCAACGATTTCAAGCGTTTTGCTTCTATGTGGCAAGTACAATAACCACACCGAGTTTGGTACAAATTGGTAGAACGATTACCGAGATATATATATATGATCATAAGTGGGCGGTGCCACGCCCATTTTCCAAAATTTTATTATAAGCGTATTTCTTGGTAAAGAATTGTTGCAAGCATCAATTTTGAATACACTAGCTTCAATATTTACCAATTTATCGAAGATTTCGTTTTTTCTCTAAATTCCCGTTATATGGGATGTGGGCGTGGTTACTGTCCGATTTTAAAAATTTTAGGCCATTTCGTAGGTTGTATCAAGGCCAACAATTGTGCCAAGTTTGGAAGAAATCGGTGCATCGGTTGCGAAGATTTACACATGTAACTATAAGTGGGCGTGGCTACACCCATTTTTCAAAAATTTATAATATTCTTATTTTTCTTCTCAAAATAATTGTAAATATCAATTTTGAGTGAATAATCTTGAGTAGTTACTAAAATATCGCAGTTTTCGTATTTCTGAAAATTACCGTTATATGGGAGGTAAGCGTGGTTACCACGATTGAGAGAATACAAAGGTTGCGCCGATCTCGGACCGCTATTCCTCTCTTAACGAATTTGACAGAATCGTGGTTTGCATGACGTCACACTTGTGCAACTTGTTTACGTTTTCCTTGCAACATTTTTTCTTCTTCTTCCATTCTTGCTCACGTTTTGGCATTTCTCTCTCGCAATTGCACCAGTGTGACGTCACACAAAAGTTATTCTCAAAAATCTTCTCTGATTGGCGCAATCTTGTATTCTATCATTCTTGCGTGGTTACTATCCGATTTTGCACATTTTCAATACCATCCGTCCTACGCCCGAAAGAAGTACACGTACCAAGTTTCGTTAAGATATCTCAATTTTTACTCGAGTTATCGTGTGCACAGACGAACGGACGGACAGACAGTCACCGCTTAATCGATTTCTCTTTTCATCCTGATCATTTATGTATACATTTGTCTATATCTATCTCGATTCGTTTTGCCTGTTACAAACAACCGTTATGTGAACAAAGTTATAATACCCTTGTGCGCAATTGCGCTCGGGTATAAAAACTAAAACCTCCCTATTATAGTTCGTACTGTCATCAGGTATGTAACTTGGGAATAGAAATCGCTGCATCTTTTAGGCGCATCAATATTACATAGTTACATCCCGAGTTAATAAAAGGAAGGTAAAAAGATATAAATTATCTCAACCAAAACTTCTGCGGCAACCACAAAAATGCAGTTGCCAATATAGCAACTCGGCTGCCTGCTTTCAGTTGCCAGTTGCCATCGGTAATACCATTTAGGCCACTGGACACCCAACTGAAGTTCGGTTGCAATCCGTAATCGATCCATAAATTTAAGAGCTACGTTACATGAACTCTTACTCTCTTTTCGTTTACACTTGCCACAGAGTTGTCTTGGCTTTAGTTTATCGAGATTGTTGAGTGAAATGTTAGGAAAGATTTATCAGAAATGTGTCAACGAATTTCTATACAAATTTTGGCAGCTGATTTAAGTTTACACAATTATCGCCCCTATTGCGAGTGTCGACTAGCAGTAGATAAACGAATATTATTCGATTATCGCTTTTCCATGGTATTGTGAATATCGATTTCTCGCTCAATAAGCGACTGTGAATAGTTTTTAGTCGCTCATCCTTCTTCAACTGTTTATTTGTAAAATGATGAGCGCCTATAATTTATTCATACTGACTTACTGAACGAGACAACGACGTTGACAATACCATGGAAAAGCGATTATCGAATAATAGGCGTTTATCTACTACCAGTCGACACTCGCAATAGGGGTGTATAAGTTTATACCAAGGCATATTGAACAGGTAGCTGTGCTAATATTTAAAATAATTTGTCTGTTCCTTTGATCTGCGGACTATAACCTGTGCAACTGTCAAACTACAATTTTACTCTCTCAAGTGAGAGTAAAAGGAGAACAGATGCAGAAATGCACGGGAACGAAAAAATCACTATTTCCTGTAAAAACGTCAGTCGGTTTGTTTACATGTCATTTGTACAACACTGATTTGGCTGAAATATCTATAACCACATATTAAAATCTATACATACTCAAATATTTCGTTGTTTACTTCCATTTTTTTACAAATATAAGGTTCTTTGCTTACACCGCTTTCTGCTTTTGTTTGCACATGCAAATCAGCTGATCGATTGACACTTTTCACGAACTTACAGGAAAAAAACTCCGGACTAAATCCTGTAACTTCTGACTAGGAACAGTTGCTCAGTTACTATCTCAAAATTGTTCCCACTTACAGGTTTTATGTCAATAGGATCGACTTCCTGTAAGTTCTGACCAAATCCTGTAAACCGGACTGCTATTGGAACAAACTAAATATTAGTGGTATTCATCTAAACCGATAACTTTATTAAGCAGATATTCTTATAAATTTAAGAGCTACGTTATATGAACCCATACTCTCTTTTCGTTTACACTTGCGACAGAGTTGCCTTGGCTTTAGTTTATCAAGATTATTGAGTGAAATCGTTGGAAAGATTTATCAGAAATGTGGCAACGAGTTTCCATAAAAATTTTGACAGTTGATTTAAGTTTACACAATTATAAGTTTATACCATGATACAAATATTTATAAGGTACAATCGCTGTGAGCCAACTTTAGGAATTTTGACGTTTGCTAGCATTTTTGAAAATTTCTCTCGCCGTAATTTCATTTGTTTGTTTTTACTTTCAATCGACCTAAAGAATTATATTTCAGCCGAAACAACAAAATTTGAATGTACGGGTGCGTTCAGAAATGTATCAAGCCAAAGCATCAGTCCCTGTTATTTCTAAACTATAACTGACGGAAATGTCAAATATGCGCAACCACGTTTAAAAACTGAATTTGAACTTAATTGCGTATATAAGACATTTCCATCAATAATAGTTTAGAAATAAAAGATACTGATGCTTTGGCTTGATGCATTTCTGAACGCACCCTACATACATATATACATATATGTATATGCACATACATATTGTCGCCTGGGTAAAAGATTGTCCAGATTGTCCTAAGCGTCATACGTACGTGCGTAACATACGACAATCTTTTACCCAGGCGACGATATGTAAACAAATAAATGTAAGCAATTGTGCATCATGGTAATGAGCTTCTGCCCCCATGTTAAGGCGAAGACTTTGGCATACATTTAAACAAATTTAAGCTTAAACGCACTACACTTTTGCACAGAACTGCCTTGGGGCAAGTGGTGTGACAAAAAATGTGCATGGCACTTTGGAAAATCCGCTTATGTAACACCACCCTGCAAAACTGGAATGACCGAAACTACAATACACTTACACAAATTTTTGATTGCCACTAATACATAAATAGTACGTGTGAGAATTCGCTATGAAAAAATCTCAGAATGAAACAACATACAATTTTTCAATTTGTTTTAATATATCTTACCCTCTCCCACATATTGCCTACATAGGGATGGTGATTTTGATAAAAGAAAAATGAACAAAACAAACCAAACAGTGTTGCCCAAACGGTCAAACGGTTGTCAAGCGGTCAGCCATTTTTATTAGAGTTGGCTTCAGCGGTGGAAAAAATAAGAGATTTGTACGGTTTTTGTGCCAAAATAGTTATTTGCAGGTGAGTACTGTATTATCAAATTAAAAATGAAAAGGGGTACTTACAGGTCTATTCTGCGCTGGTAACATAAATTTTGTAACCGGTAATTAAAGTGTCTGTCAATTTTTAAACTTTTTCGCATTCTGTACTCTCTTGTAACCGGTAAATTTGGTTACCATCTCATAAGCTAGTAACAAAATATTGTCCCGTGAAATATGCAATACAGGAATTTCCACAAATCTTCATAGGTGAATTGCTGAATATTTTCACTGCATTACCAACGTACCTAGAATCGCGGTGACAAGAACTGGTAACATTTTTTGGTAATAAAATTTTCCGGTTACAAAATCATCGGTAACGTGCTGAATAGACCTGTTATTATAATCAGCTATGTGCAGAAAAGCAAGAATGTGAAAAAAGTGCGGTTAAATATAAGAAGCCGCCCCAATTTGCGGAATCAGATTTGGGAGAGTGCAGTGCCACCGCCAATGCTCTAGATTTTGGCGCGGAAAGTCCATTTTCATTTTCCAACTCTGAAAGTGCGTCGGAAAATGAATTCACCGAAATATCAAGTGAAGAAAAATGCAAGGAAATAAAGTTGTGGGCAATCCAAAATAATATCTCGCAGGCATCGTTGAGTTCCTTGCTTTGTGTTCTTCGAAAAATCGGTGTTAATGATTTGCCATTGTCCGCGAAAACTCTTTTCCAAACAAATAAAAAAAAAAAAAACACAAATACGGACCATTTGTGGAGGAGAGTTTATGTATATTGGAATTCAAAAGTGTTTTGAATCTGATTCTTTTCCGATTATAAATGAAAATGGCGAAATTTTAATAGATGTTGGAATTGATGGATTAAAGTTATTTAAAAGTTCCAACAAAGCTTTATGGCCGATCCTTGGTTCAATTGTCGGATTCCCAAATGAAAATCCGTTTACTATTGCCTGCTTCTCAGGAAAACAAAAGCCTAATAACGTAGATGATTTTATGAAAGAATTTTGTGATGAAGTGGTTTATTTGAGACAAAATGGCTTGAAAGTTGATCCAGAAAACCCCACTATAAAAAGATTTAATGTACGATTGTTTATTTGCGATTCTCCAGCTCGTACTTTTGTGATAGGCAGGTATTCAAATAAAAGAGTCTGCTTTTCTAAGGAAATAATTGATTTAAGGACAAACATCTAGTTTAAAAATAAAGTAGATCAAGCCCATCATAATAAACAATTTTTGAATCGAGAAAGTGTATTAGAAGCAGCCGATTTCGGTATGGTTTCTCAATTTCCGCTAGATCCGATGCATCTCGTTGATTTGGGAGTGATCAAAAAACTACTGCATCTATTGATGAAAAGCGGAAACCTGCGTCAAATGAATGAAAAGTTTAACCACGTCTCCGCTTGGGCGCCAGCTGAATTCGGAAGAGTGTGCAGGAATTTGGATGATATTGGAAATTGGAAATCTACAGAATACAGGCAATTTTTGTTATATACGGCAATATTCATTTTCAAAAGTTGCGTTGATAACGATCGGTTTTATAATTTTATTTTATTGCATACCAGTATACGCGTTCTCTCCTGTGAAAGGTCCTACAAAACAGAAACGAATGTAGTTCAACAATTGTTGCTAGACTTTGTTAATATATTTGATAGTATATACGGAGATCATTTAATAAGTTTTAATATTCACGGTTTGCTTCACTTATCTGATATCGCTAAAGAAGTTGGGCCCCTTGATTCTTTTTCGGCCTATAAATTTGAAAACTTTATGCAGCACATGAAAAAAGCTATAAAAAGTCCCACTAATATTTTACAATTGTTTTTAAGACTTGAAGAACGAGAACATTTACATGAAGAAAAAAAAATTAAAAATCGAGTCATTTGTAATTAATTCAAAGAAAGAAAAAGACTCATTTTGTTTTAGCGAACTAAGGGCCTTTTAAAGTTACTGAATCACTTATAGAATCTGGAGAAGAATTAGTTATTGGGTATAATATTAATAAATTATTGAATTACTTTGATGCACCTCTTTAATATTTTTCTGGACTTGGTATTTTAATTGCAAGTATGGAATCCTATGCCCCTTTTTGTCTATTCTCTTTCTAACAGCGGACGTACCTGCCAAACAGCGGACGTGCCTGCCAAACTGAAAAGCATGATGGCGGCAGTGTTTGACAGGCACCTTCGACGATGCGAACGGCAATAGAAGGTAAGAAATGGAAGATGGATGACATGACAATGAAAGAATTATGAAATAGCAGAATGTCGAACCAAAACGAATTTCAAAAATCTGACAATGCGAATGACGTCAAAATGAAAGAAATGCAAAATACCGAAATGCCGAAACAGAAGAAATAGATGACAGCCACGTGTTCAAGGGTTTCGTGCAACAAAAAGAGTTGTTGTGTTGCGCCATTCAATATTAAAAAAAAAGTAATGTGGTTGAATACGCTTTTTTATTAAGTTGAAAAATTACATATTTCGCCAGCCAAAAAGTGTATAAATAAATATATAGCATATTGCTATAAGATGTATTTATATAAAGTGTACATGCTTATGGCCTTATTCATAAAAAAGAAAATAGATGTAAAGTAACACTAAAAAATAGATTTGTTTACTTTTTAAGAATTTGGGAAAAACATTTAACTCAAGCTTTGGTGCACCCATCTTTTTTCTGTTTATTATTTTCAAACTTTTCTTTTCCTTAATACTCATTGAGTTTTCATTTACACCCAGCAAAAATCAAAATATTTTATAAGAAATTTGTTGACCGTTTTTCGCACACTTCTCTCATGCTTTTTTATCGTAGTTATTATTCTGTTGACATCTAAATTGCCATACATTTTATGTTGTTGCCAATACATTGTTTTCCGGCGTTTCCTCTGTGAACTTTTATAACTACATTCATAAAAATATTACTAATTTTGGTTTATAATTTTTTTCCATCTTGTTATTGCTGAATATCAAAAAGGAATTAACAAATAATAAAAAGTTAGTTACAATTTTAGTGAATGGTTCTTGCAAATAATATTATTTAGTGGTTGAAATGACTTTTTGCCAAAACCAAAGCAGACGGGAAGGAAAAATAGTTGTTCATTAACGATTTGTCTGAAATATCGTTCTTGAAACGCGTTACTGCTCACTAAATTTGTAAAAATAAAATTTTTTCACTTAATTGTTATATTCTTCCTCATTGTGGTAAATTTACTCATCATCACAGCAGGGCGCAATCTTCTTTTCGATGATTATTGTATTGCTACTTTGAATTTCTCAATTTTCACAACTCTGATCTAAAAGTAAGCGAAACCTCAGAAACTTTAAATGCACTGAAATTCACTAATACCCACTTCCGCAAAAATCACCTTATTTCGTATTTCCTTTGTTAAAAGTTATTGTAAATCATATATTTTTATTGCCTTAATAATAAAAAATAAAAATTTTAAAAAGCTTTTTAAATTGCCGTTTACAAACATTTTTCAATTTATAAGCCTTTTTTAAGCTACTTTATTGTTTATGAATAAGGCTATTACAAATTAGCACAATCAAAACACGTTCCTTATCGAAAAATTTATTATTAAGAAAATTTTCTTTCATCATACAATTCGACTTTTATTACTTTTTGTACAGATATGTCATCGCCGCCAGGACGGCGCAATCTTGTATTCTATCTTTCTTGTCAAATATGTGTTTAGATCTAACTCTCATACTACTATTAATGGTTACCATGAATATTCATTAAAATCGTTTCAATTCGTAATAAAAGTAATTTAAAGAAAATTGTCTTCAAAAAATACGTCCCAAAGCATCCCTGTTGATATCATAATTCAAATGCAAATTAGAATAGAAATTTTGATGCAAAAGCTTTTCTGCGATATTCATCATACAAATTTATCATCTTACTTGTCCGTATGTCGCTCTGGAAAGAAATATATTTTAACTGATATGTTTTCTTGCAAACAAATGCAAATTTACCTATTTTTTCCACCGGCAGGCACGAATATGATATTCAAAACAGAAGCAATGACAACGAATTTTACACACATTGTTGTATTTTAGCGCAAAACGATAAGTTTCACAAATATTTTAATTTATTGCCTGGAACATACACATTTATCGTTATTATCGGAAATGCAAGACTTGGCATGCATTTTTAATTTCTTTTTTATTGAATTCAAATGAATAAAAACACATTTTCCTAAAATATTTCTCAATTTACATTTTAAAGTTTTTTCTGAAACTTGAATGTAACTCTGTGCGGAGAATGAGAGAATTGAAAATCAGGTGATCTCAGCTGTTTTCAAATGTAAACAAACAAAATGGCGCTTTCCATATTTGTAAGCCTATACAATGATTGCAAGTGAACTTAATAATGAAAAAATAAAAATTTCGAAAAGTCAAATTGAGAAAAAATATTTTTGTATACCTGTTGACAATAACTATCTTTTAATCCCGATTTTACATCACCTCTTTCACGAGTTTGCAAACTAGTTGTATTATATAAACCAGTTAATATAATAAATAAATTGCATCGTATACTACTAAATATTATATTTTATTTTTTCAGTGCCTCTCATACATGGGTTTATTTTTAAGAAAATGGACCACATGGACACTGAGGACTTATTTGGGGAATCTCCTCCGGCCACATCTACACCGAAGGGAGGAATAAGAAAACAAATTTTTCTATCAACTGATTTCAACTCACAATGTAAATTAAGATTCAAATGAAGTACAAATACGTATGTTAATTTTTAAATTAATCACTACTTTTAGTATTAAATTCGCAGCCAAGCTAATG
>NW_023458648.1:200896-215232 GCF_013731165.1 Rhagoletis pomonella | reverse complement strand
GTTCGCAGTGTTCATCCAACTTGACGTTTCTCTTTGTGGAACATTCTTCGTCATTCCTCGAACATTCTGCCTGTTTCTCGTTGTTCGCTTTGTGTTGCCGCAGTATTCGCCACAATACAAAGCATCAGTATTTTTAATTTCTTAAGTGCACTTCATAGAAGAAAGTCACTTAGTAGCGCCCATACTGTATAAATGAAATGCTTATCCATAAATATACGACCAAAATGTTTATAACTTATTCGGTCATCTCAAAAACACATTTTTTTTAAACATATTTTTTTGTGCAAACGCTTCCTTAAATGTAGATGCGTCTCTTGGATAATAATCTCTTCAAGCTTAAGTACTATATTAAGCTCAAAAAAAAACTTCTAAAACCCCTATTTTTTAATAAGACAGTTTATATTTTTTCCTGTGCAATTCTAATTGTGTGACTTATGAGGTTTTTGAAATTACCGATTCATTTATATCAATGAAAATGTAACGTTATGTAACGTTAACTTTTATTTCCAAACCTCAGCAGATTGTAATGACCAATGTGCGCAACCACGGTTAGATGCTAGTTTTCAACTAGTTTGGCAAGTTAGATTCTTATACCCGAGCGCACTTGTGCACAAGGGTATTATAACTTTGTTCACATAAAGGTTGTTTGTAACAGGCCACACGAATCGATATAGAAATAGACAAATATATATGAAAAGAGAAATCGATTAGCGGTGACTGTCTGTCCGTCCGTTCGTCTGTGCACACGATAACTCGAGTAGAAATTGAGATATCTTAACGAAACTTGGTACATGCACTTCTTTCGGGCGTAGGACGCATGGTATTGAAAATGCGCAGAATCGGACAATAACCACGCCTACCTCCCATTTAACGGTAATTTTCAGAAATACCAAAAAAGCGATATTTTAGTAACTACTGAAGATTATTCAATCAAAATTGATATTTACAATAATTTTTAAACGAAAAATAAGAATAGTATAAATTTTTGGAAAATGGGCGTAGCCACGCCCACTTATGGTTACATGTGTATATCTTGGTAACCGCTGCACCAATTTCTTCCATAGTATTGGTATAGCATACCAAATGGCCGAGCATTTTTAAAATCGGAAAATAATCTTGCCCATATCCCATGTTACGGTAATTTAGACAAATACGAAATATTCGATAAACCAGTAAGTATTAAAGCTAATTTATTCAAAATTGATGCTTGCAACAACTCTTTACAGAGAAATACGTTTGTGATAAAATTTTGGAAATTGGGCGTGGCACCGCCCACTTATCTCGGTAACCGTTGTACCAATTTGTACCAAACTCGGTATGGTTAGTGTGCTTGCCATATAAAACAAACCGCTGAAAATTATTGAAATCGGACTAAAGTTACGGCCGCTTTTCAGAAATGCTTGAAACTCCAATATTTCAAAATTTAGGGACGCTAATTTACTCAAAATTTATACTAAAAACCATCCCTTGAAAGAAGTAACATTGTTAGGAATTTTGGAAAATGGGCGTGATATCGCCTACATATGACTTTATAAATATATCTCATTTTGTCTAACTAAACGTTCTATCGGAGATGTTTAAAATAGGGGTAAACCTCCCGGCTTACCATGTAGCGATAGTTTTCGGAAAGATGGAAAACATATATTTAATACTTCCGCCGGGTATTTAATGTTCGGCTCCGCTCGAACTTAGACTTTCTTACTTGTTTCTTTTACGGCGGCTTAGAAATAAAAGATACTGATGCTTTGTATTTTTACGGGTTTGAATGCTCCCTATCGCTTCCGCCTTTCGTTGTCACTAGATCATAATGTAGCACATTGAAAAAACTTCACGTAATTTGTTGCAAGAACGTCACAGCTAAAAAAAAGAATAATACGTCGATTAAAGTACAAAACCGCGTATGTGAGGTTGCATAAATTATTTTCTGGAGTAAAAAGACTAATATTTCAAAATGGTTATCTTTTTTACAAAGCAATCACATTTCTGGCTAGTAAGAGCTTCGATGAGCAACTCCATTTTTTGGCAGCAAATGTCAGTTACGCGGTTTTGCAGAATGACGATACGCGGTTTTGTACTTTAAACGACGAATAATATTTGCTATAGCAGTCAGTACCGCACATAAGAAATGTGTATTTTCTCAGCTGCTTTACTGTAGTAGCTGGACTAGGGTGGTCCAAAAATGCATGTGAAAAAGTAAAGTCGGAATTTTTATGCTATCACCCCGAAAAAATATACCCTTATTTTTTTATTTTGAAATAAAAAAATATTCAGAGTTCGCTCAAAGCGCCCAAAATTTTCCACGTATTTTATATTGGGGGAAACCACCTTTCGTAGAAATGGTGTTGAGCCTTGTGAAAATACATACATATGTATTTTTTCAAATGAACACGATCATCCGTCTCTGCGATGGTTATAGATAGCCTCATTGTTCGAAAAATAAAAAAAAGAGAATACAGATTGGTTTACTGTGGCGTTTATGAAGATAAGTTATTTACCTCGTCAGTTTTTCCACATGCCTGAAGCAATTTGTATAATAAATCGTATCTTCTAGAGATGGGCACGGGACTAAATATTTAATCCCGAACCCGCCCATCCCAACGTTTTTCAGAATTGTACCGCGAGTCCCGTGAGTCCCGATATCTACCTCTAAAGCAGGCTTTCAAATTAATTTTAAATAATAAAAATAATAACGAATGATCAGGCATCTTCCGTTTCTTTGTTTTGCTTTACTGTTAGTTTTCGTCTCAATAAAACATTAAAAGTGCATATTTAAACATCGTTAGATTTTGTGAATTTGCGGAGGTTACGGTTTTATCGGGAGTATCAGGCGTCCCGCCCATCCCGGCCAATTTTAAATCAGTACCGTGGGTCCCGCGGGTCCCGCTATCCCGCGCCCATCTCTAGTATCTACCACATTTTTTGTATAATTCAATTTCTTTATCATGTGTTTGTTGCAATGACTTGACCTCAATAGGCGTGGCTCATCTGTGCCCCAATGTATACTCAAGGGCATGCTAAAATATTTATTTTATTTAAATTCTTATTTAAAAAATTAAATACTTATGGCCTTATTCATACAAAATAAAGTAGGTTTTAAGAGCTTTATAAAATGACGTTTTCATACATTTTTCGGTTTATAAACCTTTTTTAAAGCTATTATATATTATACACAGTACATGTATGGAAAGGAAACTCGGCACCTTAATAAACTTATTAACATGTGTAGTCCCATACTTAGACACGGATTTGGGAAGCAAAGGCCCGTAGTTATAGACAAAATTAAGTCGACTCTAAAGTTAATTGCAGCTTTTTGACATAACTTTCAATGGGGTACCTGTAAAAATAGCTGCAACTAAGTTTAGTGTTGTCTTAATTTTGACTATAACTACGAGCCTTTGTGTCCCAGAGCTGTTTCTGAGAACGGAAAAATACTGATTACAACTACGGGCCAAAGTTTCCGCATGTGCATTACTACGATTAGATTCCCACAAATACTACATGCAAAAAATGCTTCCTAGTCTATCAAAATAATCCTAATTTAAACCAGTGGCGGATACAGATTTCTATTCGGGGAGGGGCGATTGGGATCAACTTGCCGAATAACGTTAAATTACAGGCATCTAACTTGATTCACAGTGGAGTGACCAATCGAAGCTATATGACCTACAAGCATCCAACCTGCTTGAACAGTCATTTATTTTTCACACAAATAGAGGTTATCGTGATTTTTATGAAGTCCGAATTAAAAAGTTTTGTGATATAATTTTACTTTAAGTAAGTTTCATGTTGTGAATTTGGCGCAAGGTCCATTTACAGAGTCCCATGTAATAAAACAATTATATCTACTATTTTGTAAAAAAACACAAGATAAAAAGTTATGCTCTGGGTTTATTAAAGCAGTATATATTTGTGTATATTACATAAATACTTATTTTTAACTTATAACTTTGTATTATCCGTTCAGTATCAATTTCAATATCTAAGGTCCAGTTTCAGTGGCAGTTTAAACTTAGATTACGTAAACTGAATTTAAAATGAACAGCTGACTGACATTTGATTGGCTAATCTTAGTTTAAAGCAGCCAGCTCGGGCGTTTAAACTAAGGGGTAACTTCTTTCTGAAGTAGCGTTACTAGCTACATAGAAGTGTAGTCAGAATGCGGAGAAGTTTGTTAATCACGGGAAAAGCATATTCGTCGTCCCATTTACCAAGAACTTCTGCTGCTGATTTTAGGTATCGCTTTTCGCTTACCTCATTTGTTCATCGTTCTGACCACACTTTATACTCTCCTTCCAAACTGATAGCGTCTTTTTGTAGCGTATTATATTCCCTAATTTTAAATGTATGTAAGTAATAGTTCAACTCAAAAATGTTTATGTAATGTATATTTCGGCAATCTTTCTCGGAGATCGAGCTAAACATTATGCAATAGCGGTATAAATACTTATTACCTTTCGATAATAATCTTCGGCGCTAGATGCACGATAATTAGCCCGACAATTTTATCTATCCGCTCTCCGAGGAAGGACAATGTTCAAATAGTATAATTCCTTAGCGATATCGGTATCTAACGCGGCAAGTGCTTTTTCTACGCATTTTGCTGTTATGTATCCCCCTAATTTCTAGTTACACAGTTGAATATGAAATCTTCTACATTCGACGCGTAAATAGACATGCATACATATATGTAGTTCTTATCACAACTTTTCGACACTCACCTATTGGCAAGATTTCACCATTTATTGTAAAAAAATTTAATTTTAATTATTGTTTTTTAAAGGTATAGCATATTTTTAACAGAAACCATGTAAATCCAAGTTTCAATCTTTGTGCAAAATTAAAAAAGAAATCAACAAACTTTGTAAAAATTTCGAGCTTTTTAATTAGATTTTTTAGAAACATTTTGAGTATGCAGTTTTGTAGCCCAATTTCAAGTAGCGTTGATTTTTGGGAATTTTTTCGTCGAAGGTGTTGCTCATTTTCTCCATATAACAAAAAAAAAACCTTCGAAAAGTTTTTGTATGGAATAAAATAGCTAACATGGTCAACAAAAAAGAAAAAAATGCCAAAAATCAGTTACTTTAAACTTACAGTAAAATTGAATGGGCTAAAAAACTGCTTACTCAAAATATTTCTTAAAAATCTAATTAAAAAGTTCGAAGTTTTAACGAAAGTTTGTTGATTTTTTTTTAACGTTGCACAGAGATTTAAGCATGGATTTATATGGTTTTTGTTAAAGATCATACTATATTTTTATAAACACATAATGAAAATTAAAATATATTAAGACAAATGGTCAAAGCCGTAAATTTATGACAATTAATTAATCTTGTGCAAGCCTAAAAAAGGGAGTATGATTGAAGATGAAAGAAAATTTTTTTTAAATGTTTTTTAAAATTACATGTATGTATACATATGAAGGGGATCTAATGGGGGAGTGAAGTGAATCTATAACCTATCCTCCCCAAACGACAACCTCACCCACTGCACGTCAAGGCTTGGTCCCTGTTATCGCTAACGAGGCTCTGTCGACCGGTGCGATCGGCTAACGCTCAGGACGACCAGAACGTGATGACGGGTGGACCACTACGTACGGGACCCCAATCTTCGCGTTTGAAAACGCACCGACAAATCCAGAAGCGTCTGTTTCCCAGTAGGGCGGCTCCCTGGTCTGCGTCTGACCCATAGTGGGCGGCAGAACAACCTTCACCTGGCAGTAGGTATAAAATGCGATTCCTCGCGAAACTGCAAGAGCGCGACCCCGCCACTCTAACGACAAGGAACAAGGCTCTTCAAAAGAAGCATGCCTACATTGTCCGGAAGTATGAGCGACTCCGTGAGGAGAAAGTCTTGAATGCTTCCGGAAGTGTGGCCGCGGTCTCTGGAAAAGTCACCAACTCCGAAAAAAGGGACGCTGTAACCAAACGCCCCTCTGGGGGCGGTAGCAGTCTGCCGACGAAGAAAGCTGCTCCCCTGTCCGCTGTTGGAAACAACAAGCCGTCGCAATCACTGACGCCTAAGGTGCCGAAGACCTCGAGGCCATTGTTCCCACGGCTGGACGGGGAGAGGTCCTCGACGTCGGCAGCTGCTATTGCCTCTGGTGGTAAAGGACCGGTTGCACGCACTCCGAAGAGACAATTGTCTGGCGACAAGAAGACATAGCCTGAGCAAAAGCGGGTGAAAACTTCATCGACCTTATGCTCAGCACCAGAGCTCCAGGTAGCAGTCATAGACCGGAATCACCCGGAAGGAAAGATTCCGACGGAAAAATTGTTGCTCCTGGAAGAAAAGATTATGAGGGCACTACTTGGCGAAATCCGGCGTACCAACATTGGTATGTTTGATGGAGCCAAGTGTCAGAAGGGAGTCAAAATTGTTGGATGCGGTAACAAAGAGTCGTTAGACTTCCTAACAAACTGCGTCTGCAACTAAGATGAACTTTGGGCCAAGGCACGACTAGAAGTTGTTCGGCTCTCAGAGGTGCCATCCCGTACGACAGTGCGAGTATGGATCCCGCCCCTCGTGGAGGACGAGACCTCACTAGCCCTAATCAAATGTCAGAACGTGGATGTCATCCCTGACGACTGGACGATTGTCTGAGGCCGCGCTCGCGACAAGGGTAACGGCAAGGACCTTTGGATCGAGATCGGTCCACAATCCTTGCAGATCCTCCATCGCAAAGCCGGCCAAATAAGATATGGCATCGGTCACCTTAGGGTGATCATCCCCGATGCTGAAAGAGAATCTGAAAAGCCTAAAGGTGGTGCAGATTAATCTGGATCACTGCAGGGCAGCATCGGAGGATCTGCTGCTCTTCATGGGTGAGGAAGATGTGGACGGGGCCCTAATACAAGAACCCTGGCTAGTGGCGGGGAGGGTCACAGGTCTATCCTCTAGCGACTTTCTACTTCTCACCCCACAGACCGAAGGTAAAATTAGAAGCTGTACTATGGTTAAGAAAAGCACTAATATTCTCATTCTTCCCCAATTTAGCGATTCGGACATGACAGTGGCAATGTTGGAGCAGAGGGCAGCACCCGACCTCATTCCCGCATCTTTATACATGCCATACGATGTACCCGATCCCACTTCAATATGCTTCAGGAAACTCACCGCCTGGGCGGAGCAACGAAGGATAAATTTGGTAACTGGCTGTGACGCCAACGCTCACCACACGGCTCGAACATCAACGATAGAGGTGAGTCACTCGTTAGTTACTTATTATCCCCAAAACTTACTATCTGTAACAAGGGTAATCACCCCACTTTCTACAATAGAATAAGGCAGGAGGTTATAGATATAACTCTTGTAACTAACTCGAACAATGTTAGGGTTGACGGCTGGCACGTCTCGAAAAAAATCTCTTTTTCTGATCATTGTCGCATCGTATTCTCCATTAATCTAAGCAGACCGACACTAAAACCTTATCGAAGTCCTCGTAGGACAAATTGGAACAAATTCAGCCAGTTGGTGTCTGGAGCGAGTCCACCGTACACGGTGGAGCCAATTTCAGCGGACCAACTGGAGGGAGCGGTCCTCTGTCTAACGAAGTCTCTCAACGAATGTTACATAACAACCTGTCCCGAGAGCAAACCTTCTAAGCGACACCCAAGGTGGTGGACGGCCGATTTTAGGCGGCTCAGGAAAGCAGCTAGGAAAGCTTTCAATAAAGCGAAGTTCACTAAGAACGCGGAGGACTGGGACGAATATCGTCGCAACTTCAATTCGTTCAAGAAAGGGATAAAGAAAGCGAAGAAGGTTTCTTGGTCCAAATTTAGCGAGGACCTCGAAACGACTACTGATGCCACGCGACTAAGAAGGTGCCTCTCGAAAAACCCTGCTCCTCCCGTTTTTATTAAAAAGCCAGGAGGAGGGCACACCTAAAGCAGCCTTGAAACACTGGAACACCTTATGGACGTCCACTTCCCTGGCTGCAGTGACGCAGGGGACACAGGAACTCCTGTGACAGAACACCCTAGTACCCACAGGCAAGGCAGTCCAGTGGAAGAAATCATCACTACATACAAAGTAGCTTGGGCTATCAGATCCTTCCAACCCTACAAATCTCCGGGACCGGATGGGATCTTTCCAGCCATGCTACAATGAACAAGCGCAACGGTAACCCCCTGGCTAACGATAATCTATAGGGCGAGTCTCCTCGCCGACAAGCAAGCTTATGCATAACGGGGGCGATTTATTTAACGCCCCAGGCATCTCTAGAGACCCTGCTGGGTATTCCACCTATAGACCTATATGTTAAAAGTATCGCAGCTAAAAGTGCTCTACGACTCAGAGCCTCTAACAGGCTGCGAACAACTTGCAAAGGTCACGCCACAATCCTCGGGAGAGTGGGGGTGGAATACAGCCGCTGTGACCATCAGGTCACGGAAATTTACTTCAATCGAAACTTCGATATCCATTTTCCTGACAGAAGTGACTGGGAATTTAATATTGCTCTCAGCGATGACGAAATACCCATCTTCACGGACGGCTCTAAAATGGATATCGGAACAGGGTCTGGGGTCTTTTCTCAGGAGTTATCTCTGAGGGAATCGTATAGACTCCTAGACCACTGCAGTGTTTTTCAGGCTGAGATATATGCAATCCATATAGCGTCAAGTTTGGTGGGCATGATTGACTTAGCTCTATCTAAACTTGCCTTCGTTGTTGACAGTCAGGCGGCTATCAAAGCCTTAGGGTCGGCAATGACTAACTCGTTATGCGTTAAAGAATGCCAAAGATCCCTACAAGCTCTATAGCAACACATAATCAATCTTTACTGGGTACCGGGACATTGTGGTGTCCCGGGAAATGAGGAAGCGGACGAATGTGCTAGGAAGGGATCTGAGATGGGGCTCGGGGAAGCGACCCAAATCGTGAAACGCCTCCTGCGATTTCTGTCTTCAGAAGTCGAGAGACTGACCAGGGCAGCTACCAACAGTAGGTGGGTAAACCTTCACACCTGCATGGTATTGCGATCACTCTGGCCACGGCTCGATGAACGAAGAACAAGGAGTCTATTAAGGCTTTCAAAGTCAAACGTCAGGTTTCTCACAGGAATACTAACGGGACACTGGACCATTGGCCACCAGTGTTGCCGTTTTAGCCCTTTGGTGGCTAGATTTAGCTACCACATACTTTTTTTGGCCACATTAGTTTAAAGTTGCCCCTAGCCCTTTTTTAGCCCATTGGAGAATCTACGTATACTTGACATGGAAAAGTTGTACATAAATGCTTTATTTGATCTAATTTTTTTCATTTATGTAAGAGACGAATTTTTAAACTAAGAAAAACTGATATATATACATATGTATTTATATGTATTGTATCTTCCTTACGTTTTTATACATACTTACTGTAAAAGTGTTAAGGCTCTTAACTTATCTACTAACGATTTAACTATAGCTTAAAATAGATAAGTTTACTGAACTTAATATGCTTAATTTGTTAAAAGGCCCATCAATTCGATTGACCGTGTATGTACTTGGATGTGATTGTACCAACTGCTGGTGTCGTGAGTGGTGAAATTAGCTCAATTTTATAAGTAAAAAGTATTTTGGCGGAAATTTCTTGCACAATATGAGTCAAAGCCGTGTTTGTGGAAGATTAAGTTCACGATATTGCAGTTGTGAATTAAAAAAAAAAAAACAATCTTTTAACAAAATGGCAGAAAAATTATGAATTATTTCGGCTCTAATCGTTTCGATCTTTCCTCAACCTCATTTGTAAAGAAATAAATATTGTACCAGCATGCTGGTAAGAGTTATGTTTCAGGCCTGATGTCGTATATTTACGGTGACCATATGAACCAACGTAAAATAAACGACATTTTTTTCAAAATGATTTGGGAATACGTACATACAACTTGTATGATAAAAGTACCTTGCCCATATCGTAATTTAAATCAAATATTTACAAGTTACAGTACAAATCCTTTCAAGGACTTCGCCATCCTTTGCTACCAAAATGCGTTTACCATTATTCATACTGCACGACGAAACCAACACATAGTGGTTAAAAATTGGAATTCAATGTTCATAATTCACCACAGCCTTCACTTTTCCACCAATTTTTATTAAAAACCAAACTTTTTTTTATGCCATTTTTAAAAATTTTTGTTGTGTATTTTTTTGTTTTGGGAGAACCATACTATTGTTTTCAACAAGTTTTTGTTATGTAACATTTATTAACTGGAACAGGAGAATACATTTTCTTCAAAATTGCTACTTTTTCTGCATTTTGCACTAAAAAATTTAATACAATCAAATTAAAATTCAGAAATCAGGCTCAAATGGTCTCATGCAAATATTGTAAGCTTTCATAAGAAAAAAATTTAAATTAATCAAATTAAGTGCAAAATGGAGTGAATGAATGCCAGTTTTGAACCACTGTGCAGCAGGGGGTTTATTTTTCTCTTTCAGTGGAACTGGAAGCTCAGCGTGCAACACGATCCTGGGCACAACTTTCTCTATGCCTTATAGATTGTACAAAGGTTATCGATTAAATAGAAACCCTCAAGTGGGGTGCGAAACAAACTAGCGAAAGTTTTCATTATAATTATAAGGGACATTTTTATTTTTCATATTCTGAGATTAAAAATTTACCTCTAAAACATGCAGAGCTGGTTTAAAGGACAGTTTAAGAAATAAAGGACAAAAGGCGTCCTTTATTTTGAAAAAAAAATATAAAGGACAGGGGGTTAAAATAAAGGACTGTCCTTTAAAATAAAGGACGGATGGTCTTCTTCTTCTTCTTTTTTGGCGCTGTAACCGCCTAAGCGATTTAGGCCGAGTTCAGCAAAGCACGCCAGTCGTTTCTCCTCTGTGCCTACTGACGCCAATTGGAAACGCCAAGTCCTTCTCCACCTGATCTTTCCATCGCAGTGGGGGCCTCCCTCTTCCTCTGCTACCACCAGCGGGTTCCGAGTTGAATACTTTCAGAGCTGGAGAGTCGGTGTCCATTCGAACGACATGACCAAGCCAGCGGAGCCGCTGTATTTTAATTCGCTGCACTATGTCCATATCGTTGTAAAGCTCATACAGCTCATCGTTCCATCGTCTGCGGTACTCGCCGTCGCCAACGCGTAAAGGCCCGTAAATCTTCCGCAAAATCTTTCTCTCAAACACTCCAGGAGCCGCCTCATCGGATGTTGTCATTGTCCATGCTTCTGCGCCATATACCACGGGCATGATGAGTGACTTATAGAGCGCGGTTTTCGTACGCCGAGAGAGGACTTTACTCCTGAATTGCCTACTCAGTCCAAAGTAGCACTTGTTGGCAAGAGTGATTCTACGTTGGATCAGTGATGCCAGATTGTGGGTAATTTCCCTACTTGAGGGATATTTTGCATCAAAAATTATTAAAAGGGGAAAAAGGGACACTTCATATAAATAAGGGATTTTCTTTTGACGCAGTTATTGTTGCATAATTGATCAAAATTCAAGAATATTCGACATTCATACGTAATTAATCGTTCTGAAGATGTGATGTGGAGTGAAATGGTATATAATTGTTAAAAAGTATAAGGACAATTTCGAAAATTTTCTTACGTTAACCAATTCAAGCGCTGAGTAAGAAAGAATCTTTTCAGTTGTAACTGGTGTTTCATGTAAAAAGCGGAACAAATTATCTGATGAAATGTTAAATAGCACATGAATGTGCTTCAATTTTAAAGTCACCAAAAAATTCTTTTAGGCCCTTAGTGAGTGAGCAAAAAAATGAAAGGGAAAAAACGAATGAGTGAAAAAATTCTTAACAGCGGTCGGCCCTCGACAGGGAATGGCAAACCTCCGAGTGTATTCCTGCCATGAAAAACAGCTTCTCATAAAAATACACTCGCCATTCGGAGTCGGCGTAAAACTGTACGTCCCTCCCCTTTGTGTGACATCAAGGGTACCGCCACAAATTGGAGGAAAAGCACATATGTCTAAGCGCCAAACTATTATTATTATTTTATATGAATTTTACTTCTTTACTACTGAAACATGTATATGTTTAAATTCGTTGGGAATTTTGTGGGATAAATTTTCAAGATGTGGGTAACTGAGGGATTTTTTCCCCATTTCCGTGGGATATTTAACAGAGAATGTCTGGCATCACTGCGTTGGATTTCAATGCTGACATTATTATCGGTGTTAATGCTGGTTCCCAAGTAAACGAAATTCTCTACTTTCTCGGAAATGTAACTGTCAACAGTGACGTGGGTGCCAAGGCGCGAATGTGCTGACTGTTTGTTTGATGACAGGAGGTACTTCGTCTTGTCCTCGTTTACCACCAGACCCATGCGCTTTGCTTCCCTATTCAACTTGGAAAAGGCAGAACAGACTTCGCGGTTTTTGTTACCGATGATGTCGATGTCATCGGCATAAGCCGGCAATTGCACGCTCTTGTAGTAAATTGTTCCTGAGCGGTTCAGTTCTGCAGCTCTTATTATCTTCTCCAACATCAGATTAAAGAAGTCACATGACAGGTAGTCGCCCTGTCTGAAACCCCGTTTTGTGGCGAACGGTTCGGAGAGGCCTTTTTCAATTCTGACGGAGCTGGTGATATTGCTCAACGTCATTTTACACAGCCGTATGGGTTTTGAGGGGACGCCAAATTCAGACATAGCGGCGTATAGGCAACTCCTTTTAGTGCTGTTAAAAGCGTCTTTAAAGTCGACAAATAGGTGGTGAATGTCGATCCTTTTCTCGAGGATCTTTTCCAAGATTTGGCGTAATGTGAATACCTGGTCTATGGTGGATTTGCCAGGTCTAAAGCCACACTGATAAGGCCCAATCAGTTCATTAATGGTGGGCTTCAGTCTTTCACACAATACGCTCGATAAGACCTTGTAACCTATGCTTAGAAGGCTGATCCCGCGGTAGTTGGCGCGAACGGCGGGGTCACCTTTCTTGTGGATTGGGCAGAGCACACTTAAATTCCAGTCGTCGGGCATGCGTTCATCTGACCATATTCTGCATAAGAGTTGATGCATGCACCTTATCAACTCCTCGCCGCCGTACTTGAATAGCTCATCTGGCAGGCTGTCAGCTCCAGCAGCTTTGTTGTTTTTCAGCCGCGTTATTGCTATACGTACCTCGTCATAGTCAGGCGGTGGAACGTCGACTCCGTCATCATCGACTGCGGGCTCGGGTTCTTCTTCTCCACAACTTTCCATGCTGCTACCATTTAGTAGGGCGGAAAAGTGTTCCCTCCATAATTTAAGTACGCTCTGGACATCAGTTACTAGGTCGCCATTATTGTTCTTACAGGAGTGCGCCCCGGTCTTTAAACCTTCCGTCAGTCGCCTAGCTCTCTGGTAAAATTTTCGGGCATTCTTCCTGTCGGCCAGCATTTCAAGCTCTTCGCACTCACGTATTTCGGCCTCTCTCTTCTTGTTGCGGCAAATACGTCTCGCTTCCCTCTTCAGATCCCTATAGCGGTCCCACATAGCGCGCGTTGTGCCCGATCTTTTTTCTCTGCAGCTTCCTGACACTCCTCATGGTACCAGTTATTCTTTCGGGCTCGCTGAAATCCGACTACTTCTTCGGCGGCGGTACTTAATAAGCGGGAAATGTGGTTCCACTGCTCGCATATGTCGGTTTGTTGAAGAGTGCTCTCTGAGAGCAGGTGTGAGAGTCGAGTAGCGAAAGCGATGGCTGTCTGTTGTGATTGCAGCTTTTCGACGTTAAGCTTTCCTTGCATATTTGGGCGCACATTTTTTGCTGCACAGAGCCGGTTCGTATCTTGGCTGCAACAAGATAGTGGTCCGAGGCGATGTTTGGGCCTCGGAGTGTACGTACGTCTAAAACACTGGAAGCGTGCCTTCCGTCTATCACAACATGATCAATTTTGTTTCTCGTTTTTCGATCCGGAGACAGCCAGGTAGCTTGATGGATCTTTTTATGCTTGAACCTAATACTGCATACTACCATGTTTCGGGTCCCGGCGAAGTCGATCAGCCTCAATCCGTTGTCGGACGTTTCGTCGTGGAGAATGAATTTTCCGACGGTGGTTCCAAAGATCGCATGCCCGACGACTGGAATTTAAGTGTGCTTTGCCCAATCCACAAGAAAGGTGACCCCGCCATTCGCGCCAACTACCGCGGGATCAGCCTTCTAAGCATAGGTTAAAAGGTCTTATCAAGCGTATTGTGTGAAAGACTGAAGCCCACCGTCAATGAACTGATTGGGCCTTATCAGTGTGGCTTTAGACCTGGCAAATCCACCATAGACCAGGTATTCACAATACGCCAAATCTTGGAAAAGATCCGCGAGAAAAGGATCGACACTCACCACCTATTTGTCGACTTTAAAGCCGCTTTTGACAGCACTAAAAGGAGTTGCCTATACGCC